>NC_038249.2:18660752-18940088 GCF_000004515.6 Glycine max
GATCGATGTATAGGGCGATGTTAAAACTCATTTTTTTTAGTAGTGATTTTACTTATATTTTAGGGACTAATTTGGATTGTTAATAATTTTCATAAAAACTAATTTGATACATATTAAACATTTTAGAAATTAATTGAGATTAATATTTATATACTATTGGTATAAAAAAATTTACACTGTCAACTAAATAAAAATCTTGATAACATAACTTTCAAAGTGATTACTGTAAAAATCATAAACCTATCATACATATTAATGTGTGATTAAGAGTCAATTTGTTTGAATTAAAAAAAATGTGAAAAAACACTTTTTAAAAAACATTTTCTTAATAAATATATAGAATTTGCTTCTTAAAATAATTATTGATTTTTTTTAAGCCAAAACAGTTTAAACAAACATATAAAAAATTATTTTTTAAAAAAATATGTTCTTTTTAACAAATGAATTTAAATAAACTGACCCTAAATGACATTTTATAAGAAAATTTCTCATTAGTTATTTACTAAAATAGAAGAAAAATGAAAAAAAAGGACTAAAATGTCTCACATTTATAATATTGAAAAATTATTTAATGACTATTTTTTCTTTAAAAATAAGATTGAATTGACTAATTTCTTTTATGAGTCAATCTTTTTTTTGGTCCAAAGACATTTGTTCTATGATGAGATTCTAGAGTATTCTTACAAAGTTCAATCTTTTTGCTTTTTAAGAAATAAATTGAATTGATTAATTTCTTTTATGAATCAAGTTTGGTAGTAATTATTCTAAATTAATGTTGATGGTTAACAACTTTGTTAAAGACTAATCTACATAGAAAACATGTATATATCATTTTATTTATTTTAGATGTCATTCTAACCGCCATGAATTCATGACACCTTCCATTGATGTGTGTCAAATAAAACAACAAAAAGTTGCTTGGTCAGAAGGGGTAGCTGAGAAGGTAGGAATTAGGGGTGGGCAAGAAGAGCCTGTTTTTTTTTTTGTTCATCCACAGTAACTAAAAGATGCCGTTTCCTCAAGCGGACAGCAAAGTCTGATAATTCATGTGGGATTCGATGAAAATAATAACTAACAGGAACAATGAAAGATTTTTTGAGTACGATGGGAACTTTTTGTAGGCCCATATCATTGACTGAGTGAGAGAGTGAACACAATATTTGAGGGAAGGTTTTGGCCCTGCATATACCTCTCATGAGTTTTGCCCAGAATGTCCCTGCAGAAGAATATTTCATTTTCTTCTTAATGCCCCCTTGCTAATTACATTTATGCAACTAGATATATGGTCCTCAGCTTTCAAGGATAAAGATCACACAAAAGAATGATTGTTAAGCAACATACAGAGGACATATTCTTAGATATTTTTTTAATATTCTTTTTATCAGATGAAGTTTCGTTCTTATTTTATTGAATAATTTGTTTGTTTTTAATTGATATAGTTAGTATGAAATTTCATCTAATAACAACAAAACATGTCAACTTACTATAAATTTAGTTCTTATATTTAACTCATGTTTCAGTACACCCAAAAAATCTTACATCCTTTAAGAGTTAAAATTAAAGATAATTTATAAATATATTTTTTCCTTACATAATTGCCGAGATACCTTTTAAGAATAAAGTTATAATGTGTTTGCTTAAGCATCAAAATACACAATACCTCAAGTTTTATATATCATTTGAAAAATAACTTACATTTTGTTATTTGTAAAGCCAACCAACTAATTCTAATCTACTCTAATAATAACTTTGTTAGGAGAATGCTTACCTGTCTAATGTTTGGATCTCCAATATTCAATGACTTAATTAAATTAATATCACATTGCACGATACACATTAGATAAAATTAGCGATTTTCTAATAATGTTAGCAGGGATTGATCCCTTAACATATTTATATAAGAAATAAAATGTAAATGTATTTTAAAAAAGACACCAAAAGTTCAAAATAATGATATCAAATATAATAAATTAATTTTTTATAACATAAAGGTTAATGCAACGGTATAATGTCCTATTACGTGTTTAAATTATTTTTTTTTATGAACCATATTTATCACGAGTAGAATTAATCTTTGACCTAATAAGTTGGAAGAAAAATATAATTTCTGAACTATAAAAAAACAATTTTTTATTTAATTATAAGATATCAATATAGAACAAATATGAGAAACCATGCTATATATATTGATATATATTTCTTTCAGCATATTATTAATATAGTAGAAATTCATTTTTTTTTTAAAGTATATATAGCGAGGGTCGGAGACAGAAAACCAGAATAGTAATTATTGTCCAACCAATTGAGCAAGCTAGGTGGGTGAGGGGAATAGGTAGGGGGTGTGAGGAGGATGTAGCTTGGTAAGTCTAATCTTGACACGTTGCTTACCAAATTAATTCCCAATTTAATTGGGTTTCTATGGGACCACCCACTTGACTTACATTCTTCTTGGTCTTAAAATTCTCTCGTAGGGTGATTTGTTTAGAAGCCCACTTTGGTTTAGGAGTTTAGGAAGATTATAAAGTGTATTGGAAAGCAAACCTAAAATGCTAGCTAACGTGTTGTATCACTTCATTTGCTGTCACCAAAGACTGAATGATCGTTAATTTGCAAACTATACGTACGTTTGTGATTTCGTTTCTTTACTTCTCTAGTTAAAAAGATGAGTACTGTGTTGTGTTGTTATTGTGAACTGATGAAATATAATTTGTTTTAATAATTACAGAAAAGATGAGGGTTGTGTTGTTATTGTGAGCTGAAGTATAATTTATTTTAATAATTTAAGGGGAAAGATTAAGCTAATTACTCTGATAGTAACTCAATTCTTTGTCAAAACAAAAAAAAAATAGTAACTCAGGAACAGTTATTTTAGCGGGAGTTACTCTTAGAACAACTTAATTCTTTTTCATAATTTTAATACAATGTATAAAATAAAAATTTAGATATTAACCTGGTGGATTGATATAATTAAGTGATTAAATTGTTTAGTGGATAAAAAACGTGGATTTTCATTCTCTTTATAAATGTGGATTCAATTCCTCCCGTGCTATTATCTTGAGAATGTCTTTTCATTTTACCACTTTTAATAAAAACTAAGTGTGAAACCGGTTCTTTGTACGATTTTTTAAAAATTAAAATGAGGAAAAAAAATATAATAAAAGAAAAAATAAAATAATATTATACTGTTCAACGGCTGACACCTGGTAAGCTGTAGGACAGTTTTAATACATATATTTATTAAATAAAAAATTCAGGTTATAAAGATATGATGAATCCAAATTCGTATAATAAAAATACCCTAAAAAAGGTTCTGGGTTTTGGTGTATCAGGGATATGATTAAGGTGATATTATTCGAATTTTGACCGATGTATTAGAAAATGCTGATGGTGCCAATTCTTGGAAATAGGATTAAGCAAAAGCACCTGAAAGATAAAGTATCGCAGTAGCTTCTTTCATGCACTTGCTAAGAAAGTCAAGTGAAGCAGTTTTTTGAATGATTGTTAATGATTTCTTCTCTTTTAAATTTTTCTTCTGGTCAAAGTCTAATACTAAAAAGAAAAAAAAAAAAAACTAGTACGGAAAAAAAAGACTCAACTGGCAACTGAGAAGAGCTTGACTTGTAACACCATGAAATCATCATGAACAATAGGTTCTTTCCTTTCCCTTTCCATGAATCATTTGCTTGAAGAAATTCAGATGAAAAAAGCATGCATGTTATCATCAACCTTACACATACACTGTCCCTGTGTACACGATTGTTTTTGGAGTAAAGCTGCTAAAGCAACTAAGAAAGAGTATTTTAAGGGCAAACCGAACACGTATATATTAGCATATGTTGATTTGATTATATGTATAAAAAATCAACCGTTCAAATAACGTTGGTGTTGTGAAAAATTTTAAGTTGTTGTTTGTAAATAATTTGGGGAAATGAATGCTCTCTTAGATTCTAAGTTTTGATTTTTAGAAAAATCATGATTTCTTTATTAGCTCAACCATATTAGAAGCTTAATAAAATCCTTAGTGATCCACATTATGTATGTATGATAGCATTGACTAAGATGATGTGCAAAGTTGAGAGTTTTACTAGTCAGTTGTTATAATTTAAACACTTTTATTGAGATACTTGTGGGATTGAGAGAAACACTAGTCTTGTGAGGACTGAAGTTGGTGATTATTCCTTGTAATCTGTCATTCTTGCTAACCATTTCATTTGAAGTACATCTTGTTTTGCTCCTTTCATGAACTTATGACAATGTGAACTTGAGAATTGACCAATGAAACTTTTTAAAATGTATGCAGTTATCTCATGAATTGTGATTGGTAAACTCTAAACTTTTTCCTTTTGCTTGAGGACAAGTAAAGATTTAAATTTGGGGTGGTATGGTAATTGCTAATTATGAGTATATTTTGGGAGTTAAATTATAGAGAAATTTGTAATTTTTCCTTTTTGAGCAAATAATTATTAAATTAATATCATTTAAAATTTTGTGCAGAGAATATTAAAAGTGAAGGATTTATGAAGCTTAGTGAGTAAAATAAAGCCTAGAAAAGTAAGAATAATTAAGGAAATAAGCTAATTGAGGAAAGAATGTCTAATTAAGAAAAAAAGACTAATTGAGAAAATAAGTGCTAATTAAGGAAAGAAAAATAATTAACGAAAGAAGGCTAATTAAGGATAGAAGCACTAATTAAGGAAATCAGACTAATTGAGAAACTCGCTAATTTGCACCTATAAAAGAAGAAGAGAGAAAAAGGAGAAGACACACTGAAATTCCAACAGAATACAATTCTTTATAGAAGGTAAAGACTAAAAGAAGGAGAAGCAAACAATGAGAGTCGTTCCTTCCCTCTATTCCCTTTCTTATCTTTTCTCTCTTTACTAAATATTCCCCTCTTGAAATTGTAAAGTCTCCATGACAATGAGAAGCTAAACTCCATTTATTTGGAACTTGACAACCAACTACTATTATGTAATTTCTCTTTTCATCTATTTATAATATTACATTTGTATTATTTTTTCTTGTGCTTAATATTATTGTTTGTGGCTTGATCATCCATTTGCATGGTTAGTTTTAGGGGTAGCATTGAGAAACGTTACTTTCTAATAAAATTAGGAAAAGGTATCAAAATAAAGTCATCACTGGGGAAAGGTTGATATTTGTTTAGCCTGATATACATCTTTATTCTTAATGCAATTTACTATTTTAGTTCTGCAAAATGATTTGAGAGAGAAAATAGATAAATTAGGCTTTTTCATGTGGGGGATCAAAGTTAGAGTAAATTAGTTTTAGGGGTAGCATTGAGAAACGTTATTTTCTAATAAAATTAGGAAAAAGTATCTAAATAAAGTCATTACTGGGGAAAGGTTGATATTTGTTTAGCCTGATATACATCTCTATTCTTATTCCAATTTACTCTTTCGTGCGAGAGTAAATTTGAATAATTATAAATAGAGAAAAATCATTAGCACCACATCAAGGAGTAACTCTGGTAGGCTAAGTTTCCAACATTTTCATCTTCTGAATTTCCTTCTACAATAATATTGGATTTTCTCATCTTTTCTGTCTTTAATTAATTAATTTAAATTCTTGTGTAATTTCTCTTCTTGTTTGATTTAATTTTCTGTCAATTTAAATTATTGTTTTTTATACAACCTTTCCAAATCTTTTTCTTTATCAAATATTCATCTACCTAAGTATAAACAAAGTCCATGTGAATACGATACTCGGACTTCCGTTTTAAATTTACAACTTAGGACGAATTGGTGCACTTGTCAATCCATCAACAACCCCAAAAGTATAGTGACACTAGATCGCGAACCCACCCAAACTACCACAAGTTGCAATCATGAACCCACCCTAAAACTACAATGACACCAAATCAAGACAAATAGAGTGCATTCAAGGAAATGCCTGGGTTGTTGATTTGGGTCTCAAATCTTAGTTGTGATTTGTTGGTTTTAGGGTGTGGTGTGGTTTGGGTCGAGGCGCAGTAGTTCCAACACAAACCAGATCGCGAAAGTTGGTTCGTTGCAATGAGGTCATGGATGATGTCGATTCTGATGCAAATATCGTAATGGCCTTCGTCATCGATGATGATGGAGTGAAGGCCTACCTTACCCCATGAGACAAAGTTCCTTGACCTAGAAACTAAAATTGTTTTTTTTGTGCACGCACACACACTTCGTGTTTGCTAGCGCCACTAGAACCACCGTGCAACATCGTCATCGCTCTCCATGATTGCACTTTTGCATCGCATGTTAAGGTTCAAGGTGTGGATTTGAAGAAACAAAATCTTGGGTGTTGAGAAGAATGATAGTGTTTGCGAATTTTTTTTAATTGATTTGAGATTTATTTCTTATTTTTTTTAAGAAAATGAGATATGTTTTGGAAGATGAAGGTTGAAGGCAAAGAAGATAGGTAAAGAGTTGGTAGATGACTCACAAGAGGTTCACAATTTGTGATTTTTTTTTTACTTTAATTGATTCTAGTGATTTTTGATTGTTAGAAAATTAATTTAATTTTAATTTTGAAATAAATATTGATGATTTTTGAGCCGCCACAAATTATGTTATCAAATATTTAAAAAATATATTATTACTTAACTGACATAAGAGATTTAAAATAAATATTTTCAAATATTAGGGATGTGAAGAAAAAAATTATTAAAGAATAAACACAAAATTTAAATATATATTAAGAATAAAAAATATATTTAAATATTAATATTAATATATTAATGGTGTAGATTTTTTTATAATGGTAATGAATTGAAATTAAATTTTATGAATAATTACAATTTTTCCAATAACATATCTCTACAAACTTATCCACTTATTCAATAAGAATTCAACGTATTTTATGTTTTTAAATTTAATACATTATTTTTTAGTTAATATTTATTATATAAAATATTATAAGATTTTATGGAAAGGTATATCATAAAAGAGTATAACTTCACTTTATATATATATATTCATTAACACTGTGGAGGCACTGTGGGGCACGTGGCACCCACAAATCTAAACTGGATGATCATTATATTCTCAACCTTCTAAAGTAAATATTTCTTTTCATCTGGGCCACCTAATGACGTTCGTTATCAAACTTCAATTCTTATTCATTTGGGAACCAGTTTAAATTAATGAAACCAAAATAAATATTCTGCAGCCAATCATGTAGTACAATTATTCTGATTCTCTGCTCCTTCCTATGCCTAAATTCTTAACTGTTATTTTAATATTTATATAATTAAAGAAACTGAGAAACTCAATAATCCTCTTAAATTGATATTGGGTTATTATATTCATATACACACATATTCTCTTGATTAGAAAGAAAAAAACACACACATCCACACATATTCTCTTCCATCTCAGTTCATATTTTTTCTTTATCCCTCTCTCCATTTCCAATCATCATCTTTTTTCTCTCTCCTTTTCTCTTCACTAGCATATCCTAAAAATGAGATGTACATTTATTAGTAAATGTTTCAAGTTATACGTACGTTATTATATTAGTCTTTTTTTTACGATTAAATAAGTCATTTGAAGATAAATATCATCATATTAATTTTTTAAGTATTTCATTTTTAAATTAATTTTCCAAAGATTTAAATATATGTATAAATTTGTCTGTTCAAAATATTTAAGTGGTGACATATAAAAAAAATGTTTAAAGAACAAACTTTAAAATATTTTTTTTGACCTAATATGGTGATGTTTTCAACTTCTGAAGAATTAATTTAGTGATTGCATTTGTTTAGATAATGTGTGGTGACCCGTTTAATGTTAAAAATCCAACTTGATTATTTATAATTAATTTTATTTCAAATAGGTAGAATAGTACAGCCGATGATAACAATAGCAATAATAAAGGTAATGTACTCTTTAAAATAATAATAATCTTATTTATGTATTTAATTTATTAATACAAATAGTCTTCTTCTTAGATCTTTTTGTTATTCTCTACAACTACTCAGGACATTTATTTGTTTTTTGACAGAAAGGATATTTCTTAAGATCCATTTGATTTGTGAAGAAATTATAGGACTAAATAAGACAAGAAGAATAACACAACACACACACAAGACAAGTTACATAACAACTTTTTATCTTATTTATCATTTGACGAATAATGGAAAATATAAGTAAAATAATATAAATTTTACAAAATACCAAATATTAATTATTTTAATTTAATTTATATAAAATTTAATGTATTTACTAAAATAAAAAGAGAAAGAGATTAGAATAAAAAATTCAGTGTTTTCTTTTTAAAATATTTACGTTGATTAGTTATTATTTTTTCAGTTAATTAAGAAATATAAATATGAATATGTATATATATGTCTTTTTAATACTTTGCTACATCAGACACAAAATTATTTCATGACTTTTTGAGTATAAAAAAAATTAAAGATTTTATCATGTTTTCATATGCTTGATTTGTATTGTCACCTATTTTTTTTTTTAATCAAGCATGAAACAAACATATTTATCCTCTTTAATATCACCATTTTAACCAATTAAATGTACTCTTAAATTTCAAATAATAATGAAAGACTAATTCCTTTTGAATGTAAAAATCATTAAAAAAGATCTGTCTTTTTCAAGAATCTCTTTTCTATTCACATGAATAAGAGTGAAATCATTAATAAGATATTTAAGTAATTTAACTATTTACTAATTATGTTGGACTTTATTGATTATTTTACGAACTGAGTTTACAAAATACTACATTTAAGACAAACTAGAGGCAAAATTCAATTTACTATCAGCCTCAACTAAAAATCAAACATTTTATTTTGTAAACGTCTTAATTAAAAGCCAAACTTACTCTATCTTTGCCAAGGATACCTAGGGTATAAATATTATTGTGGAAGATTAAAAAGCAAGATAAGTGTATGTGCCTGTCCCGTCATCCATATATTTCCCACGTCTTCTTAACAAATGCTTAATTTTCCATCATTTTCACACCTCTCAAGTAGCATATAGTTGATCAATAAGGGCCCTTTGTGTTTGTGGGACTAATTTTGCCTGTGCTTGAGAACGCGTGTAAGAGACACCAATAGAACCAAAAAAAGGCATGAACTCTCTCCATCTTTAAGGCCAAACTAATTACTGTATCCCTCGTTAACAACAACTTAATTAATAAGTAAACATGTTTTGCATTTTATACTATATATAATAATAAGAAGGACCAAATGATCAGAATTAGATCTGTTTGCCTCAGCTTTCGGTCATTAGGATATAACCAATGAATAAGGATAATTGCATATGCACAGAGTTTATAAGTTTATTCTTTTCAATACAATTATGCTCGTTGTTGAATAACACTTTAATTTTACTGTAATTTTTTTAAACGGTCTGAGTGAATTCATCTTCAAGTCATTGAAGAGTTTATGAAAAAACGTGCATGTTATGATATAATTTTGGATTAAGTATATATTTTTTTTTCTCCAAAGTGGATTAATAATTTTTATTTCTTTATGCCTCACGATTTTTTCTCATTTAATTTTCATATTTTATAAAGTTACAAAGTTAATCCTTGTATCTTTTTTTTCTTCTTAATTATAAGAGTCTTAAATATTAATTATATTAAGTACTTAAAAGAAAAAGTTTATTACTTAAATACCTTTGTTCAATGTCAAAAAAATAGTTTTATTCTTGTTGAGGCTAAAAATCACTTAAAAAATATATAAAAATGCAGAAACTACTGTATAATTTGTTTCTAAACCGTAAGGGATGCATGTTTTTTTTTTTCATTGGACATTGGATAAACTTATTTGGAAACACTTCTAAGAGAAAAATAATAATAAGATTATCTTTTTCATAAACTAAAATGAATTTTTTATATTAATTAACTATTAATTAATTTGTAGAAACTTTCTCATATAATTTCAACTAAAAAATGAAAAGACACTTATAATTAAATCAATGAAAATCCCATTTTAGCTTATGGAAAAATTTATTTTATTTTTTTCTTATTTTTTTCCTAAACATGTTTTCAGATAAGTTTATCCAAATATCTCAATTGTAATTGTGGTGGCGAGACTTTCCATGCTCCTTCACCGTATAAGTATCAAGGGAGTTTCTTTTTGAAGCATAGGTTTAAGCCAACTGAACGATAATACAAACATGCACCTATATGATAGATCACTTATGACAAAACTTCGCTCTAAAAACACACAATTAGTGACTTGGAGGTAAAGTACATATTTCAAATATAAGACATGAATTTAAAAATTCATTTTAAAACAACCAAAATCTACCCCTGGACCGTAACTAATTGCGTTGTTGGACTAGCAATTAATACAGCATTGATGGTGAGAGGGCATCAAAGAAAGGCTTTTTTTTCTTCTTCTTTTTGTTTTCTCAACTTCTTTCTTTAGAAGGGTATTTTTTTTTTTTGTTCAACTAGGCAGCAAAATCCTCTCCCACTTCGGGATTCCTTCCCGCTATTGCTACCTTTTAGTCCTTTTCTCGTCCCCTAAAGAGGGAGGCTTCTATAATTATATATATAGATTTGCAACAAAGCTTAAAACCATGAACTAAGCATTTATGGTAATGCATGTCATGCTAGTGCTCCTAGGCTTTTATAAATGGGGGCATCTTAGGCTTAGAGGGAAGCTTTTTTTATGTGGAGAGTGTTCCAACTGCCCCCTTTTCATGATTGTGATTTTGATATGTGAAATTTGCATTCAACTTAAAATAACCCGTAATCATACATGTACAAACTTTTCGCTACACACAAATCACACACCTATAAAAAAACCAAATTTATTTATTTTTTTAATAACTTTTGTTGTTGCAATAATAAATATTTAAAGGGTTTCTTGACCTCATTAACAACATGAATTGTGATGAGATGACGCCACATATCTAGAAGACTAATGGTTGGCATAGCCTGAGTGATGGTATCGGTAGTTATATACTAATCCCTCCGTTCAATACATTTTTGGGGTAAGAACAAAAATTAAAAAAGAGATCCCTAAACACTTAAAATATATTTCATAAATAATTTATTGACAAAAAATTTTCATGAATTTATAAATTAAATCATAAAAAATAATACACAAAACTCTTATATATTAAAAAATTCAACAAAATGAAGTTAATAGTTTTTTTTTAAAATTTTTTAAAAGTTGTGAGGTCTCTCAAAATGAGACTCTGAACCGTCGATCACCTTGTGTATGAGTTCAAGACGACTACCTCTGTTTAAAAATAGGTGTTGTTTTAATAGATTATTTTAGCCGGACAAACACAAACTAATAATAAATGAAAGAAAATACTAGTTTTATAAAACTAATCTTATTAGATGAAAGAAAATAATATTATTATATTTAAAAATTAAAATGACATTTATTAAGGATGTTGATGAAAAATAATTAATATTATATTAAAAAAATTAAATTGAACACTTATTTTAAAATAATTATTGTTTTTAAATGTAACACTTATTTTGAAAAAAAAAATACAAATTATGAAATTAGAGGGTTGTGTTACGAAGATGCTGCGGTGCACTTTGCAATGTAAAACTTTGATAGATGACAGTCCAGCTGATCTTGATAAGGACGGGGCCCAACGACTATTGGACAACCCACCTTTCGTTTATAATATGAGATGTTGCTTTTACATGCGTGAAACACCACCCTTTTTATGGAGTAAGGACAACTGCCACAAGATTATTGTACTTGGATTCGCGATTATAGTGTGAAAATCTTCAAATTTAATGCCTTCCTTCTTTCAAAAAGTAGTTGTTTGCCACGAGGGAACTTGTAGATCAACTAATACAGAGTTTTGTTTTGTTTTTTTTTTTTTAATTTGACTCGTAATTTCAAATAAAAGGGTGTGAGAAGAATTGAACTAAGCCAAATTAAATTGAATCAAACTAAATTGTTTTAAGCAAAAACGGAACCATGCATGATGCATGAATGCAAAATGGATAACCAGACCGGAGAGGATTGAACAAAAAACCCGGACCAAACTTCAAACTGCTTTTATAAAACAGTTTAATTCGACTTTTTTTGTTTTTTTTTGGAAAACCTTATTATCAAATTCATGAGTATATAATTACATTGAATACTAAAAAATAGAGTTTTGTTGTTGATAATAATTTGATGTTATTGGAGCGTGGTTGACTATATCACGGGCGTTACTGTCTCTAAACAAAAGCTATTTTAATGAAGCCCTTGGACACTTCAAAGAGGTTAATCTAGCTAGGTCGCGCTTGAAATTCACATAGAAATTGACATGAAGGGGGGTACACAGAATAACAGAAAAGTTGGGTAAACAGTGTTAGCATCTCATAAATAGTGCATGGTGCATGTATCTACCACACATATAAATGCACAGTTCAAATGTTTTTAGTGAGGGGATATTAATGGCTTTCAATTTTCACTGGAGGTACACTGGTCCAGTCTCTACTGTATATTTTCTTAGCCGACACTAGTACTACGGAGAAATGAAAGAGACTTCCATATTATTTTTTCCAGCCGAAATCTGATCCCAAGTGGAGCTTGCACTTGCATCATTTTCTTAATGTATTTCTTTTATTATTTTTTTAAAGAAGGTTCTTTTCTTTTCCTTTATGCATATTGTGTTGTGACTTCTTTTCCAAGTTGGGTTAATCTAATTAAAAAAATGAGTTAAACATATTTTTTGTCCATATAGTTTAGTGTTTTTTTCATTTTTGTCCCTATAATTTTGCTTTTCATTTTCATTCTTACAAAATATGTCTTTTTACTTTTCATCTTCAAAGCGTGTTAGATAATGTATTTTTTTACTATTCAAAACACTCTTTTTTTTTACTGTTTAAAGTGTTTTAAGAATAAAAAATAAAATAAATACACTTTGTAGGGACTAAAATGAATTTCTTTTACAGGAACAAAAATAAAAAAAAAGATTAAATTGAAGAGAGAAAAAAATAATTAAGCGGAAAATTATTTGATCATAGGAGGTACAACACTACAACTAGAATTCTACAAACATGGTTCATATAAATACTTAATGGGTCTCAAATAAATAGCTATAGGCTTTTTTGGCACTTTCATGCGCAGACAAGTGAACCCAATAGGAATTTGGGGTAGGGCATAGGCCCACGTTATGGGTTTGTTTAAAGTCTTTGGGGGCACTCATTTTCAGTACTGTGGCTGGCTCCATATGACTTTAACTGTAAAAGGTGGCGGCGTGTGAGTGAGTGTGTGTATACTAAATACTAACAATCACAGGTCATAGCCGCATATGTAGAAACTAGGGAGTTAAAAAAGAGAAGAAACAACACCAATTAGAAGGGCTAGGAGATCCATTTGCCATCATGGCTATCTCTTAAAGATGGGTTATTGATAACGACCAATCTACGTATTAGAGAAAAGAAAAGAAAAAGTGAGGAAAACCAACAACGCATTTGAAGTGAATTTCTTATTTTATTTAACATTATAAAATCAACATTATAATGTAAAATAAACATCTGAGTATGTACTATTATAATAACTTTCTACCTTAGTGTCGACTCTCGAACTCCCTTGGACTAACGTAAGAACAAATACATACAAACATGTAATATTATTGATTTTTTTCTTCTACTAAGGATAAATTCACGGTCCTTAATTATCATCAGCTGTGGCAAACCTAAAACCTTCTATATGTGCATGCGTTCACAATTAGTAGAGAACGTTGTTGGAGTGGGCTTTGAAACTTTCTCCCACTACTTCCTCGCAAATTCAAGATAGAAGATTTATTTGAAAGGGAAATGATTAATTTCTAGAAAACATGTTTATATTTAGAATAGAATTCATCAACGTCAACAAGTTGATTTGTGGCGTAATGGTAGCGTGTCTAAATCCAGCTCAAAAGGGTAAGGTTGTGTGTTCAATTCATGTCAGGTTTAATTTTAATTCCCTCATCCGTTTCCTTTTTTAAAATATTTGTTTTCAAGTTTTCTCTAATGGGCCTTTGCTTTTTTCCGTATAAAGTTGCATGGGTTGCTTTGGGCACCGGCCTTTTTGCTGAGACATCCAGCAACGAGAACGAGTCATTCTTTTGCTGCACCGGCGCTTCTTCTTCCGGCGTTCCTGCCTCTTCTTCCTCTTGGTGTTCCTACTTCTTCGTTCGTGGGCTCCTTTTGTTGGTTCTTCATTTGCGTTCTTTCTATTCGCATTGTTTTTTTTTTTTTTAATGATTATTATTTGAATGATTGTTGTTTGAATAATGGCACGTTGAATGATTGAATTGTTGTTTGTGAAAAACCTATTGTTTGGGAAAAATTCCATACGAATTGGATCATATGGATTGTTGATCTGCATGTATATTTTTTCAAAAAAAATTGAATTTTTTTAGAATTTTTTTAATTCTAAATATATATTTGTGAATTATTTTTTAAATTGTTTCGTAGTGTAATTTTGTTTTATAATAATTGGTGTAATTTTATAAAAAAAAATTATGCTTTATTTGTTAAGTATTGATTTTATTTATAAAAACAAAAAAATATTTTAATTATTACTAAAATTAGATTAGATTGATAAGACTAATATTAGATTAGATTCGATTGTTAAGACTAACATTAGATTGACCAAAAAATTAATTTTAAATATTGTAATATTATATTTGTTTAACTTTTTAAAAAAATTGAAAAAATATTTAAAAGATATTAAATTTGTTACTTATGAAAAATATTAAAGTCATAATTAAAAATAATTTAAATTTTTTAATTACAAAAAATATTGAAGTCATCTTTAGTCAGTCGACCCGCATATGGATGCTTAACAAATGATTTTGTCATTTCATAATTGTGAATCCCACAAATTAACTTCAGCATCTATCATTTTTCTCCCAAAACTGACTTCACACGCAACTTAAACAGACATCCACATTTTCTGTTGCTAGTGCATATTCTTACCAAATCATTCTTCTTAGGCTTATACTCACCACTCCTTTCGCAAGCTATTAACATAAATGAGGCCCTTCCTCTAACACCAGTATTTGTGTCTTACCTCATTATTACGACAACAAATTTAATTTCATGAGCCACCGATCGAGTCTAATGTAAAACTTCATCACGAGTAGCAAAGAACTATAACACAATTCAAAGAATGTCTGAGATAAATGAACATTTATGTAGCATAACTACTTTACCAACAACAAATTAGACAATTACCTGAGAAGTATTAAAGACATCAGAGCAATCAACGTGTTTTACTTTCACACCAACATCTTCCTTATTTTCAACATTCATATCAACTTCTTCAGACATGATATTATTATACATCAACTGTTCTTCATTCATCTTAATAAAACATTTAACAAATTAAATGATAAACAAAATACAATTTAAAAAAATTATACATTCACCTCACTTGTTATCGACACAAATATAGCTCTATACAAAATTAAAAAAAAAATATTGTACATCATTTAGCCACAAACTACATTTTCACTACATATCTTCATTAAAATATCATATATATTCTAAAAAATACATCATTCAATGAAATATTAAATTTATTTAATTTTCAATCACTGTAATAAATGTTTAAATACATAATTCAGTTAATTATTAAAATTGTTTAATTATCAACTTTAATAAGTATTTTAAATGTATACAAAAAATTGTTTTAGCAGTCTAATGTTACTTTTACCAATCTAATTGCTAAATTATTTTCAATTAATTACTAAATTAATTTTTAATCAATCTAATGTTAGTTTTAGCAATTTTTAAAAGTTTATATATATTATCATTTTTTTACCAATCTAATTAATAAATACATTTTTTTATTATTTTTATACCACTATAAAATAATTGCTAAAACTATTAAAAAAAATTACACTACAAAATAAATTAAATAAATAAATCAGACAAAATTTTATTTTCAATTTTTTTTAAAATAGCCTATGGATTAGCAATCCGTATGAGCCATACTGATTACGGATCAGCAATCCGTATGAATCATACTAATTGTTAATCTGTATGTTTTTCTAAAAAAATTGTGTACGTCTTCTTCTCCGGCGACGAATAACCACTCAATTTCACCGTATATTCATGAACAACTCACGTATATCACCATAGACAAAAAATGCTCAGAAAAGGAGGCTAACAGAAACAACTTACAATAAGGGAGTGGGATTTTGCAAAAATAAAGACACCACAGAAATGAAAAAATTGAACCTGCTATTTATAACTATATATTTAACATTTTCAAAAATGGGTGTCCCAACAAAAAAGCTGGGTGCCAGTAGCATATGCCAAAGTTGCACTGCACTTTTGTGGGTCAATTGGGTTCCGTCACTTTATTTTTTTAAGGTTTGTTTTTTGAAATAGCATTACGCTAGGGACATTTTTGTGGGTCAATTGGGTTCTGTCCTTGGCCATTGTTAAATGAGAAATATATGTTCCTTAATTAATTAAATGTATCTCTTTTTTTATATTAAATTTACTTAAATAACCTCATTCCTTACCTCCTCCCATCACAGTTTTTTTTTCTCTCTTACACCTCTCTCAGATCTCACTCTAAAAATTCTATTAATCCTCTTCATAAGAAAACAAGAACACCCATTGATTTAATCAAAGAAACAAGTGCAGAAATTTTCTCATGTTTTAAACAATCAAGCCTATGAAAAATTAACAGAATTCAGCATACTTCACAAGAGATGCATCCGATCCAATCTCCTCCAGTATTTTCTAAATTAAAGATAAGAAAGAGTACAAACTGTTTTTCACAAGGCTACATGCACAAAAGATTATTCCTACCCTTGACAAAGAAATAACACACTATGTCGATATAATAATTACAGCTCCTAAAAGAGGACTACCCAAATGGTCTGACAGATAAAAACGTCCATTAGCGGTCCAACCAGTACAAGTTAGTGCCATGCTTTGAGACTGCCACAACATGTTGTTCCAATGTCATCAGTGTTATGTAAATAAAATATCAGCCAGCGCAACACATCCCTCATTTTCTTTTTATCCAATCATACCTTATGATTTTTTTTCTATACCAAACTATTCCTCCTCCCAAATTATTAACATAACTATTTCTCATTCCTATTTACTTACAGTGTGAATTTGGGCCTCACAATCCTGAATTCATACCATATTTGTTTTTTTTTTTGCAGCTGGTTTAGAATTCGGGATCCCAAACCCAAATTCTACGCATATTTTTTTTTTCTCTTTTTTGCTCTATGCAGACTCCCATTTACTATTTACAGTTTTCTTTTATACTTTTTGTAGATCCTCGTTTAGAATTTGGTATTTCCAAACCTGAATTCTCAATGTTTTTATTTTTATTTTTTTGTTTGGATTATTTTGTAAATTTTTCAAGTAATTAGTAATATATTTAATTATTGTATTTCAATAATGTAATTAATTAAGACTTAAATATGTTTTTCATACATGAAAAATAGACCATTTTCAATTTATCACATAAAATTCACTTTTGTTCATCTATGTACCCGACATTTTTTTATGTTTCACTCTAGTACCTGCTGTTAGTTCCATAATTTAAGTAATAATATGACAGATAAAATGTCATGTCATCAAACCTAATCACTAATACATCAGTGTCACATCATTTTTATTATCTAAATTATTTAAAAAATTCATTTCCCCTCCTTTCCCATCTCCAACGGAAAACAACCCTATGCCATCACCACCGTCCAACCCCGCACCACCACAACCATCAAACTTGTGCCCTTTCGCCTCGCCTTCCCTCCTTGAAACCTTAATGCTTTCATCCGCGGATGCCATGTAAGCGGTGCCGTCACCGTTAACAGTGGAGGGAGAAGGGCGGTCCTCGAGCCATGTCACTTGAGTGACTAGGTAGGGTTTGGTGGGAACAACACTATTCACATGGAATCGCTCTTGCCCGCAACCCTTGTTGGTTTCTTCGTTCTCAGAGGCCTCAGGTCGAAGAAGACGACGCTGTTGTTCCTTCCAACCCCAAAATCTTAGACTCCTCCGACGCTTCCTCAAATGGAACTTCCAAGGTTGACCCATTTCATCCTTTTGCCTCAATTTCACAAAAACGTTCGCTTTTTCTAATAACCCTCATTTTTGTGGATGTAGGTTCATGCTATGGTAGAGTATGAGTTTTGGACTTTCGTGGATATGGCTAGTGAGCATTACCTTTGGAGGCATTTTGTCTCTAATTCTTCCAAGAGATCATGATGATGTGATTGTATGTTGTTGTAATTGTTTGGTTCCATGATCTCTGTGGGGCCAAATTTGGTGATGGAATGTTGCCTTTGGGATTGTAATTTTTAGGGTCAGTTTGGATGTTATGTATCATATAGATGTTGTTCATAGTGTTGTTGTTGGTTTTGAATGGTGAAAAGTGTTATAACTACAAAAAATAATGATAATGAAAATGATGAAAATGAAGCTTATTTTCTTGATATATCATCATGTGAAGTGTTACCTTTTTTTAACTGCTTCTGTTTTGGATTACTGAGTTGTTTCTTGTTTCCATGTAAAATAGTTAATTTCAATATGGGTTTTCCATGATATGCTTGTATGTTTTCGGGTTCACGTGGAATATATATATATATATATATATATATATATATATAATGAAAAATTTTAAGTAATTTAAATAATAAAAAAATGATGTGGTATTGATGTGTTAATGATGATACTCTGTCTGTCAAATCATCGTTTAACAAAATGAGATTAACGATAAGCACTACATTGAAACATAAAAGAATGTCAGGTACGTTAATGATCAAAAATAAATTTTAGGTAGTAAATTGAAGACAACCTATTTTCCAGGCATGATAAACATATTTAAGCCATTAATTAATATAATTTTTAATATATAATGATGTAACTAATTAACTGAATGTAAGAATAATTATTCGTGGGGGGTGATTTTTGCATTTTTTTTTAATATTTATGATGTTTTATGGTTCAAAAAATAATTAAGTTCGGATAGTTTTCATGTAAATGAATCTAATAATATAAGTTTCACGTTTTGACTCGGTCTAAAAAGGCTTGAAAAAGGTGTCTGAAAACGTACGAAAATATTTTTTGCACTTGAATAGTTTCTTAATGGTCTTTTTTTTGAATATGTCTTAATATGAATATGAGGTTATACGATCAATGCATCATGTGTATTGTTTTGCTTATAAAAATGAGATTATTTGATACAGACAATTGTTCACTCTGACTATTTTCATGTTGATGAATTCAACGATACCAATTTTATTGTTCTACAATAAAAAGAAGATTACACATGAAATTGCTAAAACAAACATAGTCTGGACCACACAAAACAAACAAATGGGAGCATTATTTATGACACTTCATGACATGTTGCACACACGAAATACATACTTCTTAACATGAGGTCAATTCTCCTTCAGAAACACCTGTGTCACATATTAACAACATATGATCATACAATGCTAATTTGCGAATACCAAAATTATTGGTAACTTAAAATGCAAAAACATTACCTTGACAACATTGTGCAGTCTAATATTCAAATAACATTTGGAGTAAAAAGGAAAAGGACAAAATACAATCGCCTGTAGAGTATACAATTCAGTTCAATAAAAGTTAAACTCTATACGACACATAAAGTAAGATTAACAATAAGAGTAAGAAACTCACCTCTTACAAAACTAAGACAGAACTAGCAACTATATATTGGTCAAAATCTTTATCTTGTATGATTGTTTGCCACAAAGTGACATCAACAGATCTTGTAGGATCTTGAAATTAAAACTCTCATGAATGAATATCCCAAAAATAGCAATGTAATAATTAGAGACTGAATTAAACTTGACTACCTTGAGCATAACTCTCATGTCGTCCAAACCGTTGGAGTACAAATTTTGACAATGACGACTGTTAAAGATACACAATCAAAAGTATAATCAATGGACCTTAATGGTGTCCCTTGAGGTGTGTCATCATCATTTACCAATCCTATAATTATACGAATTCAACAATCAATTGAAGGTTTATGTGTATCAAATACAATAAATGTACTTGACCTTGTGATCAAACGAAATTTAAAGCACATAACCATGGATTCCTATTAAATTCACGCTTGGTTTCTTGGTGGGCACACATTATGAATTCTTAAGTTGGGAATGGCAACCTAGATTATCGATTCTTCATGACAGCTTGTACGAACCCTTTAGGATAAGAAATAAGTGCTCTTGAACTAAAGGATGACAGATTTGGGTTAGAAGGGTGAACAAAGGATGAGAGGTTTGAGTCATCAATATCAAGAAATTCATTATTGCCCATGATGAATGACACTTTGTGAGAAAAATAAATGATTTCAAGATGATGAGATATTGAAGTTTACATTCATACATTACCCATATTTATACAAATAAATGAGTCGAGCTTTGAATGGAAGAGATAACATAAATTAAATGAAATATGTTGTCGAACATTTTTTTCCATTGCTATCTTAGTCGCTCGTCTATTGTGGCACAAAAGTCAAAGCTCTGTAGGATTCTTGATGAGTGAATAGTAACCTCGTTTATGTCAATGTGTTATGGTTCGTTGATTGTTGTCAATGCTATCTTGACCATTACTTATATGGAAAAAAATATGAAGATTTGTAGGATTCTTGACAGGTGAATAGTAATCTTGTTCACATCAATGCATTATGAGACATTGATTGTCATCGGTGTTATCTCGATCACTCCTTTTCTGCCAAAAAAGATGAAGATCTATATGATTCTTGACAGGTGAACAATTGTCTCGTTCACATCAATGCATTATGAGGCATTGATTATCGTTGGTGCTTTCTTGACCTCTACTTTTTTGCCACAAAAGATGAAGCTCTGCAAGATTCCTGACAGATGAACAATAATCTTGTTCACATCAATGCATTATCGGCCATTGATTGTCATTGATGCTATCTCAATTGCTCCTTTTCTGTCACAAAAGATGATGCAAATGTGATTTTTTTCTTGTTTTGGACACTTTTTTGATGCATTTTTAGGCTGATTGGAGTCCTGAGAGTTCTATTATCAGCTTCATCAACATAAAAAAAATGAGAACGAATCATTATTTGAACCAAAATAATTGATACACATAACTATACAAGTGCCAAAAAGTTGCCCTCATGGAATGAAATTTTGAAGTAAAGGTGATTTTTTTTATAGTTTTGGACACTTTTTTGATGTATTTTTAGGCCGATTGGAGTTTTTGAGAGTTCTATTATCGGCTTCATTGACATGAAAACTATGAAAATGAGTCATTATTTTAACCAAAATAGCTAATATACATACTTATATAGGTGCCAAAAGTTGCCTTCGTGAAATAAAATTTTGAAGCAAAGGTGATTTTTTCTTGTTTTGGACATTTTTTATGCATTTTTCAGGTAGATTGGAGTCATGAGAGTTCTGTTATCAGTTTCATCAACGTGAAAACTATGAGAATGAATCATTATTTGAACAAAAATAACTGATACACATAACCACACAGGTGTCAAGAGTTGCCCTCTTGAAATGAAATTTTGAAGTAAAAGTGATTTTTCTTGTTTTTGAGCACTTTTTTGACGCATTTTTAGCTTGATTGGAGTCTTGAGAGTTGAAGTATTGGCTTCATCGACATGAAAACTATGAGAATGAATCATTATTTGAACCAAAATAAATGATATACATAACCATACAAGTGCCAAAGGTTGCCCTTATGGAATGAAATTTTGAAGTAAAGATGATTTGTTTCCCCGAAAATGGTTCTAATAGGTATTGTGAAACTTTGTCAATAAATTATGAATAACGAAAAATTAACATATTAACATAAATAAATTACATAAATGCAAAATACTAACAATAATTTGTTAATACACTAGTTGCTAAAAACAAAAGCAAAATACACAATTAAATTGTTGTTGAAATGTTTGATAATTTATGTTGTCCTTTTTTATGTCTACGGATTATCACAAAATGCTAATTATTTTTTCTGTCAGTGTTTGTATCTTCTCATAATATTATTTAGCCGTTGGTTGTCATACTTTTTTTTTAAATATTAATAATTATTCTTACAATTAGTTAATTGGTTACATCATTGTATATTAACAATTATATTAATTAATTATATCATTGAAATACAATAATTAAATATATTACTAATTACTTAAAAAGATTTACAAAATAAAAATGATCAAAACAAAATAATAATTAATAAAATCGTTAAAATCGAATTCACACTGTGAATAGTAAATGGGTCCACAAAAAAGCAAAGAAAAAGAAAAAGAAAAATGAATTTCTTTTAGAATTTGGGTTTTAGGGTCTTGAATTCTAAATGAAAATTTGAGACAATTAAAAATATAAGGTTTGAAATTGGGATTGGGAGATCCAAATTTATGGTGTGAATAGTAATGAGGATAATTATGTTAGTAATTTGGGGAAGAGATAATTTGGTATATAAAAATAATCAAAAGGTATAATTAGATAAAATACTCACACATCCCCTATAAAAAAAAACTGGTATAAGTACTTTTAAGAATTTCTTTATTAAAATATATAATTTTTTTGGGCAGAGAAACTATAAAAAAAAGACTTTAGTCTTGTATATCTAAACAAAAATGGGTTAAATTAGTTGCCGCATACTTTTGGCATCTTAAAGCCAATGTGTCACATTTTCTTGCAATTCAATTGCCAACCAATTGAATGATCCATCATCTTCAAGTGAGGCAACGTGTGAACCTGTAAAATAAATACAATGAAAATCTTTGTTTTCTTTTATCATCAATGACTTCTTTATTTTCTTAAGAAGAGGAATAATGGAATTTTTTGAGTAAGATTGACAGAGACACGAGGAAACAAAACCTTGAAGGAATTGCTTCTAATATTTAGATGAGGGGGAGGGCAGGAATAGGGTTATTTAAGTAAATTTAATAAAAAATAAAAAAGATATACATTTTAATTAAGGGAGATATATTTAATAATTATCATGGTGCGACATCATCATGTTAGGATTAAGATAACATATTGGATAACACCTTTGCATCTAGGGGTGAGTATCACTCAATCCAACCCACCATTCCGACTTAGCACGATGTTACTTTGGATTAATTTGGATTTTAAAATTAGATCATGGTGTTTTAAGGATGAGTTCATGTTATGTTTCATGTTGTCGAAACCTGATAATTTGTCCTACATTCTTTTAAAATGTATATTATTTTTAACAATTGTATGTTAATAATATAAAACTTTTTTATTTAGTAGATAATGATTATGTTTGACAAAAATTAACAACTAAAAATTGAAAAATTAATTTATTAAATAGTAAGTGTCATTCAATAAATATATTAAGAATAAAAGTGAATAAAATATAAAAGTTAAAAACTAACATTGTAAAAAATGTTATTTCAAATAACATTTTAAAAAACAATAAAAGTTACTAAAAGTCTACTATAAAAAATATGTTTGCCAAATAGTCAAATAAACTTTTTAATTAATAAAAAAATTAGACACTAACTCAAATATTTTATCAATTATAACATGATATTATATTTATAATTATATTAATTATTTTAATATATATTATAAAATATATCTTGATTTAAGTTTTATACTTCTTTTATTTTATGATTTATCTGCATTTAATATTAAAATTGATATATTATGCAAGAAGGACGGGTCCATCCGGTTTTGTTTTAAATATTTCGGGTCTTGATCATATCAGATTTGAGTTTCAATAAATGGTCCGATCTAAATTTCAAATAGGATAAGAAAAAAGATAAACTCATCCCAATTGGTCTCTTGCTCACCCCTTTTTGAATCATACTTTTGGTCCTCATGGATTTGATGGATTTAAGTCTAGCTAATATCATGCGTTTGGTTTTTCTCACAAAATAAAAATAAAAATAAAAATAAAATACTAATATGATTCGTTAAAAGGGATATGTATGGTGAAATATTAAACCTAGAAATATAGGTGAACTTCCGAAGATGCATCATCGAGGAATCTCTACATTATTGCTTGAAATGTATGAGTTGGATATTTTATTTTCTAAAATTTTATCATTCCTCTATTAATCTTCAACTTCGAACAAAAAAACATTCATTTTAGTTACTTTTTTATTTTTACAATTTTTTTTTTATGAATTAGGAATGCAAATGCAATGGTAAGAAAAGACATCCCAACTATGTTCTCAATCTCGACCAAACCAGCGACGCCCATATATTATGAAAAACAAAAAGAGAATGAACAAGAGCATGGGGTAATTAGGTCCAAACCCATGAGAGCAAGTTACGCGAATCTGAAATTAGGAAGAGCATTCCTATTACGAGCAAAATCTTCCTTAAAATAACTAGGGACTAATTTCCACCAAGTTAATATTTGTATGTGCACCAAAATTAGTTAACTTATCTACATAAGTGTTGCCTTTCCTATAGATATGAGAAAAAATAAAACGCGAATCTTTACAAAGAAACAAGGAATTTTTCCAGCGACCACGAATGTTTCATGGAACCGAATCTTGCCTTTTGAAAGCTTATATCACTAATTGCAAGTCGACAGAGTCGCATTCCTAGAGAAAATTTCACCAGCTTTTACTGTGAGCAATTTCCGTAACCAAAAGAGCAGCATAAGCTTCAGAAAAAAAAATTGACAGAAAAACAACCCAGAATTGCTCCAGTTGAGTCGGAAAATGCCCCCACTTCCTGCATGACCCGTGGAACCCTTTGCAGAACCGTATGTATTACATTTGATAGTGTCACATATGGTTGGGATCCAATCAACTTGCTTTGTGATTTTAGATTTTGGTATATGAATGGTGAGTGGTGACACCAAAAGACTAGAGAATTTATGCAAGTGAGAGATAGTTGCGCCTTGATGACTGATTAGTCATGGATTTGAGTTCACAAACAACCTCTTTACTTAATAAAAATTGTTATATTTTTTTCATCTAATTTGAAAATACTTTACGTTTAATCCTTAAAATGTTTGAATGGAAAAATTAAAGTAGATAAAATATTTTAACATGAATATTAAAATATCTTCTTATAATATAATTTGTTTAGATGAAATATTTTAAAAGTGATTAAAATATCGTCATTTTTTAAAAACATTTTAATATATTAATTTATAGTATTTCAAATTCTAAAAAAAAATAAAGGAATTAAAATTTCTCAACACACCAGTTCTCTCCTTCTCACAGTCACGCGTACTTTCTGTAACTCTCTCACGCGCCACCCCCAACTCCCTCGGCCATTTCCTTCCTCTCTCCGCCGGACGCATACACGGCGTCGCCAATGTAGTACTCCGCCGCCGATCACCACCAACAACACCAACTCGGGTTGGGTGAGTTTGACAACTCGGAGATGAGTTCGAGTAACACGTACAACAGCTGCAGCAATGGGTGCACGAGCTACATGGGGTCGCCGAGTTCGCTGGCGAGCAATTACGAGAGTTGGCGAGTAGTGCAGAGTAGCGTTAGCAGCCGCTCGCTGCAGAAGAACGGTGGGGCCCAACACCAACCCTTTTCTGAGTTCTCTCTCCTCTTTTCGTTGAGTTCATTGACTTGGAAAACGGTACGTGAACACATTGGTTCTGTTTCTCAAGTGAAATAGTGTTGTGATGCGTGAACTCACCCGCAGTGTTTCTGTATAAGTTTTTTTTACATATGGGATTTTAGTCAAAAATGGTATAATTCAATTTAAATTAAAAATCTGAGTTACATATGATTCATCTTTAATATTTTAGAGAGTATTGTTTAATCCAAATTTTTTTATGTGTTACTACAAAAATATTATGTAAGATTTAAAATTGTTTAGCATTAAAATTATTTTGATTATTTAATTATTAAATATTAAAAAAATTGATTATTAAATATTGTATAGCATTAAATTTATTTTGAATATTTAACTATTTAAAAAATGACTCATATTTATTTTCATTCAATATTGAAATATTTTAATTTTTAAATAAATATTTAAAAATAAAAATTTGAATTTAATTGAAATTGAATTACTTTATCCAAAGAAGGAAATTAAAAGACAAGCAATTGGATTGTCCCATCAAACAAAATATTTATAAAATGAATCAAAACAATTAAAATGTTGTGTATTTGAATTTCCTAAAAATTTCTAAATCCCTCATTCAAACACATGATAAAGTATATTTTTATTTTGTGACAGTTCATAATTTTCATCAAATGTTAATTGTAACCACTTTGAGGATTGGAAGTGAAGTATTTTTAAATTAGAGGATCAACATAAGATAAAAAAATTTGGAAGGCTAAACCAAATTTAAAAAATTTTAAGAGATGAAAAATATTTTTTCTTTTTTTTTCCCGCAAGTATTTGCAGAGAAATTTATCAAGGTTGTCCTAAATCCTTTTTCATGATTCCATGTGGAAGATGATACAATATTTATGTACAGAGTGGTTCATTTGTTCTCTAGATCAACAAATCATATAAACTTTGCTTCAGCCTTCATGGTACTAGCTAGGCACCATTAATAACTAGCATGCATATACATTAACATGTTAAACAAAACAGAGATCTCCGTAGATTTGAACACCTATTTGTGCAAACCACATTACAGTTGAGGTTCAAAGAAAGAGATATCAGTTTGAGAGTTGAGTGGGAAAGGAAGGATCACATGAACGAGCAGTCCATAAAGAACTAAGGGTGCGAAGACGATGAAAGTATTCTCCCATAGCCAGCAAGCCTTTAGCAGCTTGAGCAGTTGTCAGGATCCGAGACATGTGAATCAGAGTTTGTTGCCTAAGGTGATCTGCCTGTGAAGATGGAAATAAATTAAAGTTATTGGTTTTATGTAATTTTGGTATATCCATTAACTTTAACATCTAATTTTTTTTTTTTAAAAATGTTAATGTGACACTCTATTACACATTCATGTTATCACATCTACATTATTGGGTGTCAAGTAGTCAGGTGAACTAAAATTGCACAATTAAAATAGTGGGATCATATTTGTAAAAAATAAATGAAGGTTTCAAATTCGAGAAATGACAAAAAATAAAAATATCAAAAGTGTAACTAACCCTATTTGAATGATTTGGTATCTCTAGTGAGGTTATTAATAGAGATATCCACCATCTGATTCTCTAGCACTCAAGGTTTTAAATTGTAGTTGTGGTTTATTGCAATTCTAGACATTGCAAAAAATGTAACTACAAATGCGGTTGCGATTAGTCAAAAACTTTGAGGTAGAGACAAAAATTGTGATAGCCGACCCTTTTTTAAAACCATACTTGCAATTTTCAAAAGGCTTTCTTTGTGGACTTTAGACTACATAGAATGTCTCAAGTTTCCCATGATATGACTTAGTAACAACAAACTCCAAACAGGTCCAACTTTTGATGTTACATTACCTGGTTTACAAAACGTTCTAGTGCTTCACCTTTTTCCATGGCAGCAGCTATCTCAAACCCGTAGTGTCCTACAGCCAATGGATCTGATGGTATGTTGTGGACCAGACTCTGCTGGAGTTTGTCCAATCCTAGTGAAAGAGCATCTTCAGCTTGCTGAGATGAAAGCCGGAGGTTGTTAATGCTCACAATTTGTTGATCAGTCAAAGGCTCAAGCTGTGGTGCAATGATCTGAAAGAAGAGGTCAAGTAATTTTTACATGGTTATTGAGGTTTTCACATAGTGGGATAAGGCTTTTATTATTGATTTATTGAGTTTTCCATAGTACGTTTTGACATGATGCAAATTTGTATTATGAAAATTGAGGAATAGTAACATCCAAAAGAAAAGATATTTATTTAGTACCAGAGTCCAAAACACCAGATAGAAAGATATTATGTTCTCTAGCCACTAGATTGCATCATATCAAAAGTATCCAATAACTCTAGATATGCATAGAACCTGACATTCTTTTTTGGCTTCCAAAGCACTCTAGTATGACTGAAATCTACAAGTCCAAACTGAGACTTCAGTTTAATCCTCACAATTCCATTTGGTACATATACCACACTATTATGAGTGTATACTTATTTTTCTATTATTTTGAAATCATCATGAGTTTGAATCTAAAAACAATCTCTTTGCATATGTAAAAATAAGACTGCGTACAATGACCCTCTTCCATACCTTCTAGACAATTGGGTACTTTAGTTTTTTTATTTCAAAATTTTAAGGAAACCACTACTGAAGAATTATCAAGAATTTAATAAATAACAAATTCAATATGATTGCAACATGAGAAAATAAAAAAAGATTGTTGAGATTGTGCCTTTGTGATGCTTTCAAAGTTATTTTAATGTGAGTTTCATTCAATAAAAATAAAAGCTCTTGTAGTTCCCAAATAGACTCTCACGTTGTCTCCTTTGCTACTTTTCTGTTCTAAGTTTTCTTAATCCTAAAACTAAAACTAACAAAGATAATATATATATGGAACTCCTATTTTGCACAATCAATGAACAGAACATAAAATAAAAATTGTTGTTAGAATCAGATAGTGGTATGTAGATGTACATTTAGAAGTTGTGATGGACGGGATCCTCCAATCCAAAGAAAAAGGCGTTCCACTGATGCTTTCCATGCACCAGAGATTAAATAGAAGACATCAGCCTTTGCAGCTTCTGCTTTCATTCTGAAAAGATTTGAGTAGTGGCTCAAGCAACTCTCAACAAGTAGATGAAGCTGCATTTCAGATGCTTGAGTTTGTAATGTATTTCTCAGTTCTTGATTCTGTCTATCTTGCTCTTCAATCCATTGTGCATATTCAAGTTCAAACAAAGTTATCCCTGAAAGCAGGAGTTCCATATTAAATAATGCTACAGGCTATAAGCTTATTTCTTCATGCACTAATGAAAAGTACTTATGTAATCACAAGTTAAATGTTAAATGACATTTGACAATTCTATAAGAAAAAAGGTCTGTTAAGTGTTAACATTAGAATATTCATATCATGGAAGCAACTTGCAGTTCAACATGAAATACTTGATTTTCTCATACTTGGATCATTGAGAAAAACGGTTGATAGAACACAACAGAATATTAATTGCAATATGCTAATTTTGGATACCGGAAATGTCTACCAAGCAGTTTAAGAAATAAGGTTGCTAACAATATGTTACACAGAATATTAATTGCAATATGCTAATTTTAACAAACAGATTATGTCATTTAGAGAAGAGGAAACCTTGTGTGTCATGAGAGGTTGAGACTTTTGGAAAACAACAAAGAATTTATGAAGGGTAATGATCCAAAAGAGGATACCAAATCAAGGAACACATCCAAAGGGCAATACATTCTCACTTTACCTTAACCTTTGTGCACATGACACCAATTTGACTTCTGGGAAAAGGATATTGACTACTTATTTTGCAAAAGATGTGAAATTCAAGGCTAAGCATAATCCAGTAAGAGGGCAGGGACATGATCGAGGCAATGGATAAGAATAACACAAATATGGGGCAAGATCAGCTCACACCCTTTTAAAAGAATCTTCAGAGATCTCTCAACATGTGATTCAGAAAAGAAAAAAAAAGAAAAAGAGAAATAGATAAAAATGTTCATTGACTACTTGATGTCATTCTGTTGAAGTATTTGATAAAAAATTTAATTGACTTGAAGCAAATCAGTATTTGATACAGGAAGCAAAATGAACTGTAGAGGCATACTAGGAATAATCACATGAATTCCTAATAAAAAGGATCATTGCATGAAGCAACATAGGTATGACTTCAAAATCTAATAGAGCCATAAACATAAACCATAAATCAAACTGCAACCGCATCTTAAAACACAAGAAGAAAGTAGTTCACAAATAAGTGAAATAACTAAGAAAATAAGAAAATTGAGGAAGCTTAAAACTGAAATTTTGAATCACTAACCTGGGTTAATTGTTCCGGATGATCCCATATAGCTGACATCTAGTGCACTACGTATGTACATACCCTGCAAGTAGACATTTTAGTATGCGCTTAAACACAATACAATAAAATAAAATGCATAAATGAAGATGATGATTTTCAGTTAGGATCACCTGCTGCTTTCTTGCTTTCTCAATCTCCAACTCCAATTGCATGAGCTTCACACGGCTTGTTTCTAATTGTTGAACATAAGCCTATGAATTACATAAGTAAGAATCAGATTATAAACACTGGCTAACTTCCTATAAATTTATTTTTTACAACCTTCTTCCGCAGCCGACATTTCCGAGCAGCCTCGCGATTTTGAGCTTGACGTCTTAGTGCCTACAAATAAATATTCATCAACTACATTGTTAAAGACTCAAATAAAAAACATTCATGTTTGATATCAGATCTCCAAAGCATTAATTTCAGTTTTTTTATTAAGGTATAAATATGTGAAGGAAATCTCATGTTTCTTTCCAAGTTATTTACAATGATCAAAGTGAAGCATGTGAAAGATGATGAGGAAATACATAAAAGAAATATGTAGTGATGAAATTTGATTACCTTAGTATCAGCTTTTTCATTAGTCTCTTGATCATCTCCAGAAGGTTCCCTTGATTCGTGAGGAGTACATTCAGACTGGACAAATAAAATTCAAAAGACTTTCGTAAACAAGTTTTCCCACAAAACAATGCTAACTCACTAACAAAAGAGAAATTCCTTCATTCTTACCTTGTTCTGCATGCTAGGCTTAATCATTAACATTTGGGGAGCAATTGAGTTCAAGCTTCCATCAATTTTAAAGCTGTCCCCCCACATGTTCACTTGATGGAATGGGTCATATATACCCATCCTTTTCGTGAGGACTAGTTGAGTTGATGAAGAGTTCATATACTATAAATCATGCAAAAAGAAAATTCACATCTCAAATTGGAGATTCAATGCAATGTAGACAAGGTAAAATGGGAAAATTTAGACTTGGTTCTCTATAAAACTGGCAATTGATTTGAAAACTGGAATATGGGTTTGCTGGAAATTGAATGAAACCTCAACATCAGAAACAGCAAGATTGAACTTTTCACATGGTTTATGTTCTGTTATCTCTAGGATTGTCCAAAGGAAATAACTGTTTTCTAAACAATACTATTAAAAAACAAAATAACATATGTTTGATGCCACTTATAAGCAAAATTTAACATGATAAACGAACTTCAATCAAAAGGAAGAAGCTGATTTAGTATCACTCCATTAACTTAGAAGCTTGATTACTCCTCACGCAACCCTATCTGAAAAATCAATTGCATAAAAGAAAAGAGATGACTTATATTGAATAATATTATCAGTAGTTCTATCCTATAATTGTAACACGGAATAAGGCCAATATAAACGACAATTTTCAAGTTAGGTAAGTTGAAATGAGAACTGAACCTGGCCAATACAAACACAGCTAAGAACAGAAAGCCAAAATTATAGGTAGCTAGCTAGCTTGACAGAATCTGTAACAATCAATATTACTATTAGTCCAAGACAGATCCAAATGAATGAATCCCCAAGAAATTTTATACAAACACACTACCATTGTTTTCCTGTAAGCCAACAAACTATGATAAGCAAAGCACTAACTGAAGAAAACATAAGAAAATTTAATTCTAAAATAAATAAAGCATCATTTTCTAAGTATAATAACACAACTTAGTTTTATTTTCTTTCTAATGCGTCAACTTGCTAATGTAAAGTCGTTATGTTTCCACTCTGAGAGAAACACTAGGGTCTAGGAAAACTCAGCAGTGCATTAAAATTCAAAAGGGGAAAAACAGAGAAGAAACTACCGAGTTCACAGCTTTTCTTATTCAGTTGATAGTGGTCTTTGAGACTTTGACTAACATGAGTTGTGAAGATATTACTTCTACTTTCAATCTTTATACCATAAAATAATTGATTTTCTGAACCATACAGCATTAAGGTCCTACTCAGAATCGAATTAAATTAATAGTATGTTTGGATGAGAAGAAAAATATTAGAAAAGAAAAAAAATATAGATAACAATATATTATTATTTTTAATTTCATTGAAGAGAAAATCAAAAGAAAAATTGCTTTTAGAATTTTTTTTCTTCATTTTTTTATCCATTCAATTTTTAAGTTTTCTATTCCTCAATTTTCCGTTCTCTATACCAATCATAGGGTAAAGTAACTCACTTTATAAAATAACTCATTTTAAGTCAAGGACGAATATGTCCTTACAATATGATCACTTCAAAATATTAATTTTCTCACTATATAGAACCCGAACTCACAAACGTGTGAGATTGGATCTCATCCTCCATTCCACGTATTATAGTTTCGCACACTTTATTTTTAATATTAAAGGAATAATAGTAAATTACCATTTATATAAACAACATTAATATATTGAGAATATACCATTTATCATTAATATATAGTAATTAAATTAAATCCCCCACCACTGACAAAGGTACTCACTAGGAAATAAATCACCAAAAATAGAAATTGAGTTCTTCCCACATATACAAGTAAAGAGAATCCAAACAATGAATCATATATGATCAAATAATATTGAGGGCCTTATCATGTTAGGTTATGAAAGTAAAGTAGCTTAATTGATTTGTTTAACTAAAGTGATACCAATGCACCTTACACCTCAACTTTGATCATAAAATCAAAGTAGAAATTAATTGTCTTGTTGATCATACCCATTCAAAAATAATGATCAACCGGTAGATTCGCCCTAAGTTGTCCCTTTCCACCTCACATGGAAAAGGTATATATATTGTGCTTCACAAACGACATACGAATGAAAATGCTTTTTGTAAAGAAGATAAGAGATTTACTTAAAGTAAACAGGTTGCTCCTTTATTTCATTCTTTTTCTACCTCTTTTTCATCACAAAAAAAGGCGTTACAGTGAACTCAACTTAACCAATAATTTACCCTTAGCCTTCAATCGTGACATCAAGCTAGCTCGTATCTCATCTGGAAATATTTCATGTGAATTTAAATATCTGGACCAGACAACCCTTTAATCTGCTGCCACCAAGTCCTGCATAGACAAAGTTTTGAAGGTTGTGATCCTGAATCTTAATGGTAGCTATCAATCAATGTAGTCTTTATTTTATTTTATTTTATTTTATTTTTGCACCTAGCTACAAATAAAGTCGTTTCTGTACAGTAAAATGATATTATATTCTATAGGAATATGATACTCAGAAATGATATTTTTGAAAATATATTATATCCATGTTGGATTTGTATAATGTGAAAACTTATTTCCAATCATGTGTGACTATAAGAAAAGGGATAGTCCGAATTGAATTTTTTTTCTTTCACTAGTATTTTTAATAACTACCCACTGCCGAATCTTATTCAATCATTCTCACGGGAATAAATTATATATCATCCTTGCTTAATGAGAATGACTTATTGAGAATAATATATGCTTAAAACATGTATCTGAGAATAATTGTTAGATGGATATAGTTTTGCAAAACTTGAAACAAACAAAAAAAAAATGTTATATATTCATCTCAATATTTTTTAGAATGTAAATTTAATCATGAAACAACCTGGTAATATATGTAAGCTAGAGCCACTGAAATTTGACTATACGTGAGAAATTTAAATAAGTATATGATGTCTATAAATAAAAACCTGATTAGTGATTACTATTCTTGCACCAAAAATATATTTGATCTTTAAAGCAATATATATGATCAATAACCTTTTCATCCACTCATGAATTTTAATTCCTTACCCTCACCCATATATATACTTTCTTCGAAATATTAATTAAAACATATACTTTTAAGAGATCGCTTAATATATAAATTATACTCCATGCTTCCAACGATGCAATTAGATTTAAAATTTTAGTAGGAGTATATTATAACCTTTTTGTTCCAAATAAACCTTTTATAAATGATGTCCCAATCGGCCAGTCCTCCTCCTTACGTTTCTTATATATTTTAAACCGACATAGACGTACCTTATATTATTAAACAAGTTTTCCTTGAAATTTTGTAGGAAAAAAAGTTGGTACGTAATTGATTCATGCTTCATATATATTAAGGTGTCTATATTTGATCAAGTCTTGTTTCTGTAAACTTCCTAGGCAAACCCTAAATGGTATTTATGTAATTAATATTGTATTATGAACCAGCTAGGACATGGAATGTCGGATTACGTCAAATTTGCTTTAAAGATATGGAAAAGAAAAAGTTAAAAGTAAATTAAGACATAACTACTTTGCCTAGTGGTGCCGCATGATACCCGGTCATTTGCTAATTAATGCTATTGCTAAGCTTTTTTTGCATACCCTACCTACAAGAATTTCTCCACTATAAGAAGGTGATCTGGCTTCTTAGTTGTGGCATGTGGGTTACAGTAACTTTATTAGAACTAAATAATTCTGTGTTGGAGATAAAAACAAGATTTATATTACTCATACTTTTTTTTACATTATTTTTTATAATTTGCATTTTTTTTCTCTCTATTTCATTATTTATCTCATATTATATATATATATATATATATTATCTCTTCCCTTTTTTATTTTCTTTTTTATATTGTAAAAAAATTTGTATGTATTTAAAATACATTTTATACTTTATTCATTTACAGAAAAAATTTAAATGCTCTGTTTGGATTAGAAATAAAATTAATAATTAAAAATAAGAAGAATATAATTTCTCTTAATTTTTTTGAATAAAGTAAAAATAAAGAAATAAATTATATAAAATATTTTTTATTGGTTGAAAAGTTAAATTTAACTGAAATAAATTTAAACCTATTACTATATTATTTTATTAGCATGTAATTGTTTATTATTTTTATATTATAATATTTTTTTAATAAATTAAAACAATAAAAAACAAATTTACATTTTTTCTCTCCTAATTTGATGCCTCGTTAGGAAAGAAATTATAATATACGTTAGATCTACAACATCATTTTTTTTTTTTTGAGAATTACAACATCATTATCTTTACTTCCTAATATTCCTTTAAAACATACAAAAGAAGAATGCATGGAGCAACCCTTGTCGAGAACACAAGCAGAATCCAAAAGGCTTCTAAGCTTGGTGATGAGAGCGATCTTTGCGATTTGAGCTATTAGTGGAGATCTCCATGCGGCGCATTGGTGGCGACGACGCATGAGGATGTCGACGAAAAAGAGCGGCGTGGGCATGAGGATTGTCGATGGGAAAGGTGTGAACGACGAAGAAAAGATCAAACCATCGCGAGCTGACGAAAGAGGTGACAATTTTATCTTCGAACACATCTTTTGGGTGAGATATTTGCCTAATGTTTTACAAAATTCTAATGGAAGGCATAAATGTCATTTTGTTTTAATCTCGCAGTACTATGGTTGTATATGTCTTACTTCCTCAGGTCTCCACCCTAGAAAATCGCCTATATTTTAGAACTTGTCTTGAATAATGACTATAGAATCCATAATCTTTTATTTTAACTATACATAAGTACATATGAATTTAGAATTAATACAAAGGTCTTTTTGTATAGATTCATAATAGATAGATAATGTTTGTCTCGATCACGATGTGAAATGGATATAGGAAAAAAAAAGAAGATAAAAATCACTGTGAAATATCAATTGCTAAAAAAAAATCACATTGTATCCTAAAAAAATATTATTAATATTATAATAATACCTCCGAACCATAAAAAGTTGTTACTTGCCAATTGATTTCACTGTAAAACATTAATTCAATTTAATTAGTTTCTTTCATAATTTTCCCCTTCTCCCACAATCACACTCATCATTTGTACTACACAAAGTTACTATTTTTCCTATATGTTCACATTTGATCATAATTATAAAGATTGAACCAATAATGGACTCAATCCTGAACTATTGGATCAATAATTGAATCAGTTGAATTGATCACTAATTGAATTGTGTGACTCAATCTCTATTAAAAAAAATAAAAAATTTCATACCTTGCCGTAAATAAATATATATTACAATAAACTTGTAGTATTTAAATATATAAACTGCATCTATTTATGAAATAATTACAGATGACTTAGCTGTAGTAGATCTTCTAAGGGAGCTCAAGGAGACATGTTCAAATCAGGAAGGATCAGTTTTTGTAATTTTTTTCTTAAGGCAAGCATTTTCCTCAGCACATGTTGTACAACCACCTTGAGCAGCGTGGAAGCAGCTTGTTATTATTCCATAAAGTTGGCAAATTAAAAAATTGTTTGATTTGCCCGAATTAGATTGTAGCGGTTTCAGCGACTTTGACCAGGTCGAAAGCATGCTCGATTTGAAAACAGACTTGACCCATAGATCGGTATGTCCGAGCCGGCTTTTAAACCTATGCGTGCGACATTGGGGAGAAAAGGATCTAAATGACGACTTAGAGGATAAGAATAACAATGAAGAGGAATAGGTTCTGATTACTAATTGTTGCTTGTTGAAATACTTGGTGATGTGTGAAGGCCTTCACGATACTTTGATGGATGACATATATCTAGGAGGTGTGGTCGACGACCTTGACGCATATGCATGTACATGTTGACGCCGGAGAAGTGGTGGTAGTAAGGAGGATGATGGGCTCCAAGGCCTTAGAAGCGGAGGATCTCAAAATTAATGATATTTTTAATTATAAAAATTTGAATTATGCCCACTTGATCATAATCCTTTAATAACTTCAAATTATGAAAAAACAGGTTGTTAGTGATAGTAATTTTAGATCTATTTCCTATTTGGTTGTTGTGAGAATCATATATGTTTTAAGGAATGATTAAATCACCACGACTTAGTAGTCTCTATCCTTTTTCAAAAGTAAAGTTGGTGATTTTCTTTAACATTTTCTTAAAAAAAATATATATTTTTAGTTAAAATTATTCAAGCAAATTTTTCTAGTAAACTGCACAATTTTAATTTTCCCATTACATCCAGGAAATATGTAGGTCTATGGAAACATCTTTGTAGAGTTGAAAAATATTTTCATAATTATTTTTCTAAAAATTATTCTGATAAATAAAAATTAGTAAAGAAATTAATTAATAAAATATTTAAAAAGTATATTCAATAGAGTTATTTTGTTAAACGAGTATTTCTAAACAATATTAAATTTTTTTTATTGAATTCAAACATAGAAGTCTTTGTAATACATAATTTTGAAAACAGGGGAATTGAGGCTCTACTAGGGTTTTCTAAGTAAGTCCTAGGGTTTTACATGGCGGCTCTGATCTATCCTTGGGGATTTCTTGAGCCTTCTTCTCCGTCATGTTCATGTCCCTCATCACCGGTTCCACCCCCTCGTTGTTCTTTCACTCGGGCTCTCAACAATGCTTTGGAGAGAAAATTCTTAATATATTAATAACAAATTATATTTTTAGATTTCCGATAAAAAAAAATTATGTTGTGATATAAAGTTATTTTTAATGATTGATCATTTCTAAAAAATATATAGAAATATACTTTAAAAATAAAGATAAAATGAAAATATATAAAATTTAATATATGAAATCAAGATCAGGCATGTGACTCAATACCAATTAAAACTCCTAAAAGCGATCTCATATAAGAATAACTCCTAAAAAAAGCTATTTTTGAAGAATAATTCCTTAAAGTGCAATTTCAAGATACGGATTAAAATTTATAATATAGGAATATGTATTTTAAAAGGCCTTAGATGATATATTTTTAAAAGAAACTAAAAGATTAATACAGTAGTATAAGATTTTATTGTCGTGAGAGAATAATGTCTATTTATTTAGCAGAATAACACGTGTGTATATTCACGGATCAACAACAACAATTATGTAGCAACATCACTGAGAATAATCTCCGACGACCCCCAATGAGTTAGAGAACAACGTGTTTAGGGCGAACCCAAGATTTCAAGACTCTGGGTCAATTTTAAATATAATATTTTACTTAGTAAATATATAATTCTTAAATTTTATGTAAATATTTATAATTATATTTTAAAAAATAAAAAATTACAGGATAAAAAATTATTGACACAGAAGATAAACTAAGGGGGCATTTTTTCCCCACATATTTAATTATATTCTCGAGAATAATATTCTTGGGAATACTATTAGTATGAATGTTATTCCCAACAAAGATGTTTAGTAAATACTTCTAATTCCTAGGAATGTTTTAAATTTTATTTTAATTTAAAAACAAAAATATTAAATAAATATATGACTAAATTATAACGTTGGTCTTCTTAATTTCTTAAATCCATGATTTTAGTCATCTTAAATTTTAATTGTAATATTTGGTTCTCTAATTTTATAAATTGGTCATTTTGATCATCTTAATAGATTATTAACAAATAATTCTAAATAGTTGAGTTATTAAGTTAATTATAAATTAAATAAAATCACTAATTATTTAAAAATTTAATAAAAATTATTATTAATAATAATTATTCACAACACCGTGTTATCCTCTTTTCTGTAAACACCTCTTCCACTTTCATTTTTTTTGTACGCACACAAATCCATTGACAACAACAGCGTATTAGGGTTAATAATCTTTTATTAAAGTTTTTAATGATTAATATTTTTTTATTTAATTTATAATTAATTTAATATCTTTAATAATGATAATTATTAGTTAATAATTTATCAGGGGGACCAAAATCGTTAATTTATAAAACTAAGAGGATCAAGTGTTACAATTAAAAATTAAGAGGATCAAAATCATAAATTTAAAAAATTAGGAAGACCAAAATTATAATTTAACTTAAATATATAAATGAGCTAGAACGAGAGGGAAGTGAGAAATAATTTTAAACATTCTCCAGCAATATAATGTAAGATTCCCACATCTTTACATGGGAATAAGAAGATTAAGAAATATGTTTAATATGAAATTTTGGGAATAAATTATGCCTAAAAATATTTTTTGATTACCTTCTAATAAACACACACATATATATATATATATATATATATATATATATATATATATATATATATATATATATATATTCTCATATCCATATAACAAATATCCCTTAAACATATTTTTTTAAAAGACCTAAAATTAGAAATGTCAATTATGAGTTTCACACATGTGGAAGGATAATATTTATTTTATTTAGCGGGTCTACCACATCCACTGATCCGTTAGTAGGATTAGTCTTGAACCCGGTCTAGAACAATAAAAAAATAGTATTTTAGCACATATGCTATTATAGGATAAATATTTATTTTTATATAACTAAAATTTACAATAAAAAATTAGTTTTGATATATTAATTATATTGTAATTGAAATTTCTAATAAATACATATCTTAATCATATAAATTATATTTTTTATTTATGATAAATAATTTATATTATGATACATGGTTATTTTCAACTAGTGACAATTTCTTCTAAAGCAATATTGAAATTCAATTTTGAAATAAAGATGAAAATGAAAGATTGAAAGAAATAATTAAAAAAATCAATTATATGGATAAAGAAAAAGAAGAGTGATTTTGAGATATTTTTTGGTGGAAAAAATGGGAGAGACCCTAACAAAGACTAAAAATTGCAAAGAAACACGGTTGGTAGTCGAGAAAGAAATGTATATTTAGAATTAATAAAAAAATTAAAATTAAATTAAATGCTAAATATATGAGATTAGGATAAGGCATGTGGCTCAATCGATCAAAATGAAAATAACTCCTAACAACATTATCATAATATCAACTATGAAAAATTCTTAAAACGTTTTCAATTGAGAATCTTTTTCAAAAACACTCTTATTCAAGACGAATGATTTAGATTTATAATATACGAATAAAAATTGTTTGCCTTTACCGTTTCTATTTAAGAGAAACCATTACATGCTCCAAGATAATGTAATCTCTATTAATTCCCGCGTAACATGATGTTAATTTTTTTAAAATTAAAAAATATTTTTATATCTCACATAGTGGTTAGCCAAAATCTACATAATCTCATTCCATGTTGGTTGAATCTACGTGTAGGTGGCACTATTTCGGATAATAGGAATACTGATCTGGCTGAAAGATACTATCAATGTAGACTTGAACCAAGTAGAAAGATTTAATTTGGGTTGGAAATTATGAAACAACTATACATATGCCAGCCCACATGTGGAACTAACCCTGCAGTGCCATCACAAGCCCACACGATCTTAAATAACCGTCATCAAGTGTCATATCTCATTCTCCATGGATTCAAGTCTACAGAAAAGGGACCTTAAAAAATAAGTCAACGGAAAAGGATAGCTAGTGACAAAAATGGAACCTATAACTAGTGCTGAGCAAAAGGAGGTTATTATCGGGGTATTATTTCTTAGTTGTTGGGTCTTAAGATTTATATTTAACCTTTAAATCCACCAATTTTGCATGCAAATCAGAGTGGTAGTTGAGATGAGATCACTATCTGAGATTTGTTTCACTTTTCTTTCTATATCTTTTGTGGCGGCTCGAATTTCGCTCCTCAAAAACTAATTATTCAGCTCTTATCTCCAACCCTAGTTGCTGATCAAATCAAAAACTATAAATATATATCATGCACTTACGTAACCCTCATCGTTAGCAAATTAGTAAAAACCCTATTTCAATTATACGTTATTCCCTAGCACGTACAGATAATTATTTTGTACTAAAAACATTAATTGTGTTTCCTTAACTTGATATTCTTGAAGTTCTTCTTGTTTTGTGTTGAGAAAAAATTGTTTAATTTGATTTTTTTGGCACGGAAGAATGGCTAGGAGGAGTGTGGATATGGTTTCTCCTAGTAGAGCACAGGGTCCGCACACTACTACAAAAACATTAATTTACGACGCACCTTCTACATCGGTGTTGAGAATCCGTCGTTGTTGCTTTATCGGTGACATTTTTGTAATTACCATGTTCTTCAACAACGACGGTGGTAGAAAATACTGTTTTTGAAGGCTGCTTTCCCCTTTTTCCACCATGATTTTTGAAGGCACCGTCTTAATCGTTGATCGTGATTAATTTAGTCACGTGAAACCAGCTGGCTAGCTATCTTGCTCAGTCACGACTGCTTTCCCCTTGCTCAGTCACTACTTGGTCAGTGTCTCCATTGTAGCTAGCTATCTTCTATGCCGCGTGGCTCCCTCATCGAGCATCTTCGACTGTTGTTCACTTATCGTGGTCATTTTTGCAGCTAGGTCAGTGTCTCATTTCCCCTATTTCATTCTTACATTACAAAACCTTAAAGTATTTAAATCTATAGGAAGCAAGTGGATGGGGAGAGTCAACGATTGTTGCAACAGCAAAGCAGCATGTTGAGTCCACTATTCATTAGCTTAGCAACATTTTCAATCAGCTAGCAACACTTCTTCCCCAACAACGAGAGATTGCCATCAGGTTTATATATATATATATATATATATATATATATATATATATATATATATATATATACACACACACACACACACACACACACATTGTTATTGTTCATTGTTTCTGTATTCCAATATGATATTCAAGGTATGTTACAATGTGATTAAAGATTCTCTATGCAACATGCATAAAGATGAAGATTCTTGTCTCTCACTCACTTTCTTCGATTCTTGCCAAAAAAATTGTACTTGTAACTTTTTCTTTTTTTTTTTAAAAAAAATGTCTATGTGCAGTTTAGGAGATATATGTCTGTGTTCTTTTTTTAGTAGTGACCGCATGAAATTTGTATAAATTAAATGAAGTTTCTGGCATGGCCCCCACCACCCTAAATAATCCAGTGTCAACAAGATCATATTACACTTTCTTTTTCATGGATCCAGAAGGTGGGACTCGTGTTATCTACAATAACTTGTTACGTTGATTCTTAACAAAGTTGTCTAAGATAGCACCCCATATGCCATGTCTCTCATTTGGTCTCATGACTCCTATCTGATGTCCCTCATTTAAAAATAATTTAAGTACCCAATTAATGGTTTCAAGCATATCCTTTCACCTATATATATTCATGGCTGAAAGCATTAAGGACCAACACAAATCATTCACATCATAAAGAGTTCAAAATTTAAAATTCTCAAGACTTCTCTTAAATCATTCACATCATAAAGAGTTCAAAATTTAAAATTCTCAACAACACAAGGATCGAGCTTCTCTATACTTTATGTTGATTAATTATTTTCAATCTCCACTCCTCTCTGTATGAGCCAAGTTGAATTTTGTTAAAATATTAGAATTTCTTCTGATAAATTTCAAATTAGTAATAGAACACACATGATTTCTAAGAAGGTACGTAAATATAGCAAAAGTATTTTCCATTGGACCAAGGACAAATAAAGTTATTTGGGAGAAACAAAATGTATTCTAATAATTATTATACATATCAAATTAAAAATTTGAGCTGCAAGGACCTAAACACACGATGCACCTTCCCTGCCAAAGCAGGTGCAAAATAAAATTGGACTTAATGTGAAGGTTTATTTTCTTCTTTGAATAGACATGGCCTACTCCTGTGACAAAAGTTTCCTGTTTTACGATTGGAAAATAGTATCGCTCGTAATCACTAACCCTATATGGGAAGAAGTGAAGGAACCAATGTATTTTCCAAAACTTCTGTCTATTAGATAAACTTAAACTATGGCCATACCATGCAAGAAGCATACGTCGAAACTGAGTGGATCGGAGTTCTTAATTTATGTCCACCAATATTTGCGATCTCTTTCTATTTTTGTTGTGAATTTTGGGGCAATACCATGGTAGTAATAACTCCATGGCAATACCATTGTAAGTTAAATTTGGTAATGATACTATGTGTTATATGTTAAACCATATCGAGATTTGACAAAGGCAAAAAGTAATTAAACAATGCCCTGTGTTGCATTAATTCTCATTCAAGAAACAGGTTTCAACTTCTATCTGTGTCTCCATTAACACGATTTACAGGTTATTCAAGTGAGAGGTGACTGTTAGGAACTCATCCTCCCTGCACGGTATTGTGAGACCACCCATTGGATGGTCGTACCCGAATTCTTCCTCCAATTGATTCAACAAATCTTGAAAAGGAAGGTTGCTTCAAGTATCATATGGGGATAACAAACCGCCTCATTTTGTCTCCAACATAGACTGCAAGGTAGCCCTTTGGTTAGGCATTTGCCCAGGGGACAGAGCTTGCTTGTTGCAGCTGAGGTTGTTATTTTCTTTTTTTGCATTGTTATTCCTGTTTTCTCCTTGTTTTTTTCTTTTTCCGGGCTTCAGTAATACTTATCTGCTTTAAAGGAGTTGATCTCCTAGAAGTTGTATAATGACCCGCCTTGTCGCTACGATCACCACTCTAATAACTCAAGAAATTAAATTCTTTTTCTTTCTTTTATGAAAACTCCATTAGTTTTACTTATGAAAATCATATATATATATATATATATATATATATATATATATATATATATGTCCCCAAACACGCATCAATGTTTAACCGAATACGTGAATATTAATATAGTAGTTCAGTACACATCATACACATAATGAAGATTAAACCAGTTCGTAGATATAATTAAATATGTGATTTACATCCTTAATCCAGCAAAAGAAATCATGAACCACTATGGAGGAGTTGATTAACAAAACACAACTCTCTCCCCAAAATAATCCCAACGTCATCACGTCGGCTTGGCGACTCCTCAACAGAATCTCATCCCTGCACCCTACTGCTGTCATTCTACTCCCACGAACAAGGTTCACGATCATCACAAATATCAACCACACGATACAAAATTGCAAGGGTGAGTTCATTATAAAAAGAACCAATGTAAGATCCAAATAATCACAATTAGCAAGAAAACATAAGCAAACATCATGAACTTACACAACATTCATTATTCAACACTCACATCCAATAATTGTTCATTGTCTACATTCAACAATTACTCATCATCCATATTCAATAATTACTCATCATCCATCCATGGATCCAATCAAGATTGCATAGAATGATGCATGCACCTGACCTCAACTCTCAGATGCAATGCGGTACATACCATATCCAATACCAAGGAAATAGCCCTAAGCGTGTCTACATGACACCTCACTTAGGAAACCATGTAGTATTTGTCGAGGCCACCCAACGAAGCTATGCCAGCAACAATCCTGGAAGGCAATTCCAGCATGCTCACACAAAATGGAGGGAGAGATCAAATATCTCAACCTTCTATTTTACGAGGTTTCTAGAAGATGCAACTAAGAAGGACCTCTGGGTCCAATTCAAAAAGTGGGGGGGGGGGGGGGGCATACGGGAGGTCTTCATCTCTAAGCAAAGAAACAAAGGGGGGAGGAGATATGACTTCGTGAGGTTCAATGGGGTGTCTGATGTGCGCAGATTGGAAAGGCAACTCGACAACCTTATAATAGGTGGTTTGAAGCTGTATGTCAACGTACCAAAGTACGAAAGAGGAAAAAGGAGACATGCAGAAAGAAGATCAGAGCCCAAAACCTAGAGTGATGGTGGCAAGCAAGGAAAGATAGCACCTCGCCAGAAGCAACTGCAACACAAGGCACCCTCAATGTTATACGCGAAGGCCCTTCTCACAAATACAACGACCTCAGGGCAGAGGTGAAATCCAGAGAATGCGAGCTCCAGTTATGACGGGTCACAGTCATCGGTACACCTCGACATTTTGACGAGGACCAAACAGTGGTACTCCGATGCGTGGGTGGGTCGCCTGAAGAACTTGGCCACCTTTGATATAGCTAAAGACAACATATCATGGGAGTTAGGAGCAGATGTTGTGCCAAAATACCTAGGGGACGACATGTTTTACTCCTTGGTCGCTCTGATACCAGGGCGGAGGAGCTGGCCAAGGAAGAAACCCAACACGGGTCGATGTCGATTCACACGTTGGAGAAATGGAATCCCAAGATGAAAACTGGTCACAAACTAGTCTGGGTGCTTTGTTGGGGCATTCCGTTAGTAGCATGGGATATGGCGCAAATTCGAAAGATTGTTGTAGCGATAGGGGATATTGTGGAGGTGGATGACGATGTAGAGGAGCTTCGAAGGCTAGATAGGGCGAGGGTGTTAATCAGAACCCCATGGAGACCCACACTCCAACACACAGTAAACCTCCATATCATTGGCGAGCTATACAAAGTCCACATCATGGAAGAAACAGGGCTCGACAACGGGAAATGCAGCTACCAAGCTCGAAGTAATCTCAGATTATCAGATGAGATTGATTCTGATGTCAGTGACACCGAAAGCCCGCTTTCAAAGGCCATAGGAGCGCTGGATTCCGACTATGCGCCGAGACGTAATGACGGTAACTCCACCGACGGGGGAACGACCAAAGGAAACAAAGGAAACTTACTATTACCCAATGGTACAACCATTGATGACGAACCAGGGGATAATAACCCTGGTGGGTGGGCATTCCGCATAGACAACAATGCATGTGTGTCAGCTCTGGAAGCCGTAAATGGGATGGCAGCAGTGGCACAACCCACATTAGGATTGCGCCATGTTGCACAAATAAGGAAATATTGAGAGATCAAAGGGAGCCACGCAACGGGAGCCGGGGAGAGCAGGTCATGGTAGGAACGACTCACGAAACAACCATCGTTGACCTCGTGCAGAGCCAAGAGATACAAGACGACATCGGACCTGGTGGGTCACAGCTGGCAAAGTCCAACGAAACACGTGTCCTGTACACAGCTGATAGCGGGCATATAATTAAAAATAAAAAGAAAACACGCACATATGATAATAAGAACCACAACGAAGCATGTGACCTTTGTGCTATTGTTAGTGGACCCCTGATAGTGGGCCTTACTAGTCCCACCACTGCTACACCAGTAACCCAGCAAAGTCTAAGCCCAATTTTTAACAAAAACGTAACCCCGGGACCTCTGAAGGTGTACACAAGAAGAAAGGGGCGCAAAAAGTAGAAAGCCCCCATCAATGCAAATGAATACCTAATGGATGGAAATATAGAGGAAAATAGTCTGAAGCAGGCCAAAGTGGATTTTGAGAAAAACTCCATGCCTAGCAAGGGAGCTGAACTACCCACGAATGAAGTATCGATGTCTAGTGCATATCAATTTCAAAAAGCGAAAGAAGCACCAATCATTAATGTTGCTAGCTCAGACCACCTACAGGAGGCAGAGTATCATTGGAACATGGCAAAACAAATAGGGGTGACATGCGGTACAGACCAAGAAAGCATCATTGACAAGATTTGGGCCATGGAGAACAGAGACAGGAAAGAGGTAGAGAAGTTAGGCAATAGGAGTGGTGTCCCTTGAACATCTTATCATATAATGTAAGAGGGCTAGGGAAGGGGGGGGGGTCAAATGGACCGCAATCAGGAGACTGCTGAGGAAGCACATCATAGATCTGTTATGTCTTCAGGAGATGAAGAGAGAGCAAATTGACAACACAATGTGCCAAGCTATATGGGGAGATACTGATGTGAGCTGGGAAATGCAGCTTGCTTTAAATACAACAGGTGGATTACTGTGTCTTTGGAGTGAGAAAAGTTTCAAAGTGGAAAGAAAGGTCAGTGGCAGGGGGTTTATTTTGCTGGAAAGGGTATGGACTAGAGAGGTCCAGAAGGTTTATATAGCTAACATATATGCGACTTGTGATACTCAAAATAAAAGAGCCCTCTGGGAGTCTCTTAGGAAGCTAAAAAATTTGAATCCAAATGGCCTATGGTGCTTGTTGGGAGATTTCAATAGTGTCAAAAATCCATTAGAAAGGGTGGGCGTATCCAGAGGAGGGGGTGGAGGATAGGCTCATCACTGAATTCAATGACTGGATAGTGGATCTCAAAGTTGTAGAGCCACCATGTGTGGGGAGAAAATACACGTGGTTCAGACCAAATGGGACAACTAAAAGTAAATTGGCTATAACATTTGTCTCCACTGAATGGTTCACTAAATGGCCAACAAGTACTGTGGAAGCAATTCCTTCCAAGATTATTTTGATGATGCCAAAGAATCAAGAGTCAAGCAAGTTCCAGAGAATCAAGAGTCAAGCAAGTTTCAAGAATCAAGATCAAGATTCAAGAATAATCAAGATCAAGATTAAAGATTCAAGATTCAAGTAAAGAATCAAGACTCAAGAGAAGACTCAATCAAGATAAGTATTAAAAGAGTTTTTCAAAAACAATTGAATAGCACAATTTTGTTGAAAAGAATTTTTCAAAAGAAAAATTTTACGAAAGAGTTTTACTCTCTGGTAATCGATTACCAGAAGGCAGTAATCGATTACCAGTAACCAACATTGTTTTCAAACTGATTTACAGAGCTATAATCGATTACCATAATCATGTAATCAATTACCAATGTTTTAAAACATTAGATTTAAAATTTCAAGAGTCACAACTTGTGATAAAAATTTTTCAAATCATTTCAAACTTGTGTAATCGATTACACAATACTTGTAATCGATTACTAGTGTTTCTAAATGTTGGTTTTCAAATTTAAACATGAAGAGTCACATCTGTTGATGTGTAATCGATTACACTATGATGGTAATCGATTACCAGTGACGGATTTCGAAAAAATAAATTACCAAAAGTCACAATTCTTAAAGTGATTTGTTTCTGAAGAGTTTTTCAAAAGTCACAACATTTAAAGTGACTAGTTTTCAAAAGAGTCACAACTTTTAAAAAGTGACTAATTTTAAAGAAATTGCCAAGAGTCACAAACTTTAACTTGAGTCATGAAATGATTATAAATATGTGACCATGGCACGAATTTAAAAAGACTGATTTCCTTTTATGCATAACAGATTTCCTCCATCTTTCTAAAAGTTTTTGTTCAATATTTTCTCTTTCAAGAAAAGTTCATTGACCAAAAACTTGTGCTATTATTTTTCTTCATTCTTTCTCTCTTGTCAAAAGATTCAAATGACTAATCACCTGAGAATTCTTTTGTTTCTTCCCTTCTCCCTATTGACAAAATATTTCAAAGGACTAACCGCCTGAGATATCTTTTTCCTCTTCCCTTTAAACAAAAGATTTCAAAGGACTATCCGTCTGAGATATCTTTTGTTTCCCCTTACAATGATTCAAGGGACTAACCGCCTAAGAATTCTTTGTCTTAACACATTGGAGGGTACACCCTTTGTGGTACAAGTAGAGGGTACATCTACTTGGATTGTTATACTGAGAACAAGAGAGGGTACATCTCTTGTGGATCAGTTCAAGTGGAGGGTACATCCACTTGGTTGTTCAACGAGAATAAGGGAGGGTACATCCCTTGTGGATATTTGCTTGTAAAGGATTTTACAAGGTTATTGGAAATCTCAAGAACCGGTGGTTGCTTGAGGAATGGATGTAGGCACGAGTTGTTGCCGAACCAGTATAAATCTTGTGGTTGTCTTCTTCTTCCCTACACTCTTTAATTTTCGCTGTGTACTTTTTATTTCCGCTTTACTTTTGTCTAAGTTATTGTTTTTTGTTCTTTACTTTCTCATAACTTACTAGTAAAACCTAATTGAATCTAGTAACATTAAAAAGGATAATTTTTTAATTAGCCAAGACACGTTCATAATTAACTCAACCCCCCTTTCTTAATTATTCCGAGGCCACTTGATTCAACAAGTGGTATTAGAGCAGGTATCGTGAGAAAAGTTTCACAATTTCAAGATTCATGGCCTCCTTAAATTCTTTGTTTCCCGAGGGAAACTCCATCCATAGGCCACCTATCTTTAATGGTGAGGGTTACCACAATTGGAAAACCCGAATGCAAATCTTTATTGAAGCCATATATTTAAACATTTGGGAAGCAATAGAAATAGGACCTTATGTACCCACCATAGTAGATGCAAACACAAACACAACAATAGAAAAACCTAGAGATAAATGGACTGAAGAGGATAGAAGAAGAATCCAATATAATCTTAAAGCCAAAAACATTATTACTTCTGCCTTAGGAATAGATGAATATTTTAGAGTGTCTAACTGTTCAAATGCAAAGGAAATGTGAGATACTCTCCAACTTACACATGAAGGTACCACTGATGTGAAAAGATCTAGAGTCAACACCCTTACACATGAATATGAATTATTTAGGATGAACACTAATGAGAACATCCAAAGCATGCAGAAAAGATTCACACACATAGTCAATCACCTTGCCTCCTTAGGAAAAACCTTTCCTAATGAAGATTTAATTAATAAAGTTTTGAGATGCTTAAGTAGGGAATGGCAGCCCAAGGTAACTGCCATTTCTGAAAGTAAAGATCTTTCTTGTATGTCTCTTGCCACTCTTTTTGGCAAACTGCAGGAACATGAAATGGAACTTCAACGTCTCAACCAAAATGAAGAGACCGACAAAAGGAAAAGAAGCATAGCACTCAAAACACTTGGCTACTCCTATGAGCACTGGTTGCTACCTTGACAAAGATGAGTCTGGTCAACCCATTGATGAAAAAAAATATAGAGGTATGATTGGATCTCTACTTTACTTATCTGCAAGTAGGCCAGATATTATGTTTAGTGTGTGCATGTGTGCAAGATTTCAATCAAATTCAAAGTTTTCACATCTAACTGCAGTAAAAAGAATCATAAGAAATCTCTTAGGAATAGTTAACTTAGGATTATGGTTCCCTAAAAATTCTTTATGTAATTTAATAGGATACTCAAATTCAGATTTTGCTGGATCTAAAACAGATAGGAAGAGCACTAGTGGAACATGTCAGTTCATAGGATCTGCTCTTGTCTCTTGGCACATCAAGAAGCAAAATAGTGTAGCATTATCCACAGCCGAAGCAGAATACATCTCTGCTGGTAGTTGTTGTGCACAGATCCTGTGGATGAAACAACAAGTATCTGATTATGGGATTGTATTAGACCATATTCCCATAAAATGTGACAACACAAGCGCCATAAATATATCTAAGAACCCAATCCTCCACTCTAGAACCAAGCACATAGAAATTAGGCATCATTTTCTTAGAGATCATGTCCTAAAAGGTGATTGTGTTCTAGAATTTGTTGATACCAAAAACCAACTCGCAGACATCTTTGCAAAACCACTACCCAAAGATTCTTTCTACACCATTATAAGAGAATTAGAAATTCTAGATGTTAGTGACTTAGACAAATGATTTGTTTTATGTTATGATGTCTTATGACTTATTTGATACATATGATTTTATTATGATTTGTGGATAATTTATTATCTTGTTTGATTTTTTATAAGTTTCTCCTTTTTCTTGTATGAATACATTTCTTGTATGTTTATCCATTTGTGTATGATTTTATGTTACAACGTACTTTGGCTTTTTGTGTTGCCAAAGGGGGAAAGAAAATGAGTATTTTAGAAATCAAGATATTATATTTTCAAAGCTTTAAAATTAAGCATAAATTCAAAAAGAAAGGAGGAGAAAGAGATGAGTGAACGATAGAACAAAACTTGTATGTATTCTCTTGATTTCAGGATTGTCATCATCAAAAAGGGGGAGATTATGGAAGCAATGCCTTCCAAGATTATTTTGATGATGCCAAAGAATCAAGAGTCAAGCAAGTTCCAAAGAATCAAGAGTCAAGCAAGTTTCAAGAATCAAGATCAAGATTCAAGATTCAAGAATAATCAAGATCAAGATTCAAGATTCAAGAATCAAGATTCAAGATTCAAGTAAAGAATCAAGACTCAAGATTCAAGAATCAAGAGACGACTCAATCAAGATAAGTATTAAAAGAGTTTTTCAAAAACTAGTGAATATCACAATTTTGTTCAAAAGAATTTTTCAAAAGAAAATTTTTACCAAAGAGTTTTACTCTCTGGTAATCGATTACCAGAATGCAGTAATCGATTACCAGTAGCCAACATTGTTTTCAAACTGATTTACAAAGCTGTAATCGATTACCATAATCATGTAATCGATTAACAATGTTTTAAAACATTAGATTTCAAATTTGAAGAGTCATAACTTGTGATAAAACTTTTTCAAATCATTTCAAACTTGTGTAATCGATTACACAATACTTGTAATCGATTACCAGTGTTTCTAAACATTGGTTTTCAAATTTAAACAAGAAGAGTCACATCTGTTGATGTGTAATCGATTACACTATGATGGTAATCAATTACCAGTGACTGATTTCGAAAAATAAATTACACTATGATGTGTAATCGATTACACTATGATGGTAATCAATTACCAGTGACTAATGTGCATATCTTTCTCATTTCTCAACCAAATCACGCCCCACAAAGCCCAATCTTCATCATTTTCACTCCTCTTTCGATTCTACCAATTGAAATTCACCAAGACTTCATCAAATGGTAGAATCGTCGAAGAAGCGAAAGGGATCTTCCTCCACCACTGCCGCTGCTGGCCATTGCCGCCACGGACCTTCTGGAGCACCCACAGCACCAATTCCTCCTTGCCTTTCATCTCCTTGATCATCTACCTTGTTTTCTTTAGATTATCAATGTCAAAGGTACTATTCCCAATTCTGCAATAGAGTCATTTTAGACCCTAAGTACCTAGACCTTGATTTTTTTGATGATGAAACATTTGACTGTTATCAAGTGTTTCAAAACTCTGGATTAATTGATTTTGTGTCTTTAAAATTGCCTCATTATCCTGAATTAGTTAGAGTCTTCTACAATAATTTAAGAATTCAAGATGTTATAATTTACTCTGAGGTGCATAACACTCCTGTTGTGATTGATCAATCTCTGTTCTTTTCATTGACTAAATTATCCAATCAAGGTGTTCCTTTAGAGGGCACCCTTGTTGATGATTGGAAGTTTGATTTTTTGAGTCATGATGCTCACCGTCTAGTCTGTAATGACCAGGCTGATATGACCGTCAGATTTCTTACTGGGTTATTAACCTTTGATTGCCGCATTATGCACTACATAATTGTTCGGATTTTTCTACCCCGTTCGTCTAATCTTGCTCAAGCCTATGAGGAGGATTTGATTCTAATGTGGGATTTTCTTACCGGTCGTCAGATTGACTGGGCTTATTTGATTAGGAATCGGATGCATAAGGCATTACGAGCCAATGCACCTCTCCCTTATCCTCACCTTGTCACCCTTTTTCTTCATCATTTCAAAATTCCTTTGGATGATGAACCATTTGTTCAAGTACAAAGGTCTTTTGCTATTGGTGCTGGTGCGGTTATTTCATTTGGTTACCGTAAGGATGATGATGGTTAGTGGGTTCGGAAACAAGACTTACCTTAGCCAATTCCTAACGAACGTACCCCTTCTCCTCCGCCACAAAGGGTTGATTCCTCTTCCCTTCTGAACGACATCCTTACTGAACTCTGCGGTCTTTGAGCTTTCGTAGGTGACCGCTTTGATGCTATGGATACTCACCTGGATGCCATGGATGCTCACTTCGATGGGATGGATATGAGGATCACTCTCCTTGAGGACGATATGAGCTTCATTAGGTGTTGTTTGGATCCACTAGTTGACCCTTAGTTGTCTCTACTATTATTCATAGTTATTTATTTCAGTCGTGTATTTGGCTTTTATTGTTTTAGTTATGGTTATCTTGCACTTTTATTACTATTTCTAGACTTTGAATTGATTGTTTAAGACTTTGTGTGGTTTGATTTAGTTTATGACTAACTTTGTTTACTATTGATTGTTTTCCTTAGTTCTTTTCCTTATACGTTGTTGGCCTTTTGATGTTGCCAAAAGGGGAGAGAACATCGGTTAGAAATCATTAACTTAGGCATAAATTCCAAAAGATAGGGGGAGTAAGGGTTGTGTGTACGTGCTATCAACTTGTATATAGTTTATCTTGATTTCAGGATATTGTCATCATCAAAAAGGGGGAGATTGTAGAAGCAAAGATATCATGATGTTTTGATGATGCCAAAGAAACGTGCTTCTCAAGTTTGATCCAAAACAAGACTCCATGAAATCCAATATAAATGATGAATTTAGTCTCTAGAGTCTTAGAAAGAAGTTTCCAAATTGATGATGCATAAGTTATGGCCAAAGGTTTTTCTCAAAAGCTTTTAAAAGATATTTACTTTCTGGTAATCGATTACAAGTGGCCAAAATGCTTACTGGAATGTTTTAAAATGTTTTAAATATTTTTGAAAGCTTGTAATCGATTACACAAGGCTTGCAATCGATTACCAGAAGTTTTTGAACGCTTTAAAACAGCCTTTAGAAATTTGAATTTAAATTTTAAAGTCTGTAATCGATTACAGAATGTATGTAATCGATTACCAGAGTTAAAATTCAAATTTCAAATGTGAAGAGTCACAACTCTGCAGAAAACAATTGTGTAATTGATTACACCATTTTGGTAGTCGATTACCATTGAAGAATTTTTTAAAATAACTCCCAATAGTCACATCTTTTCAAATGATTTTGAATGGCCATCAAAGGCCTATATATAGGTGACTTGGGACATGAATTTTCTGAGAGTTTTTCTGAACTGAAATGTCTTATCCTCTAAAAAAGGATTCCTTGGTCTAACACTTGTATATTCAATAAGGAATCTTGATTGATCTTCAATTATAATATCCTTCTCTTAAAGAGAGAAACTTCTTCTTCTTCTTATTCAAAGGAAATTGTTTAAGAGAACGAGGATCTCTTAAGTTGTAAGGATTCCTAAACACAAGGGAAGGGTTATCCCTGTGTGGTTCAGACTTTGTAAAAGGAGTTTTACAAAGAGAATGGAAAATCTCAAGTGGGTTGCTTGAGGACTGGACGTAGGTACGGGAAGTGGCCGAACCAGTATAAATCATGTTTGCATTTCTCTCTTCCCTTAAACTTCTTTTATTTATTGCTATTTATGTTTTTCTTTAAAGAAGTTTATTTTGAATTATCTTTTGAGTAATTCATATTAAGGGTGCATAGTTAATCCAAAAAGAAAGAGTGAAATTTTAATTGGGAAATAGTTTTTGTATCTTAATTCAACCCCCCATTCTTAAGATAACTGAGGCCATTTGTCCAACAACTGTTCACTGAATTTCTAGTGGGGGAAAATAATGTAAAAGTCAGCATCCTACAATATGCTGATGATACTATATTTTTTGGTGAGGCCTCATTGGAAAATGTCAAGGTAATCAAAACGATCCTGAGGGTTTTTGAACTTGCATCTGGCCTTAAAATAAATTATGCGAAAAGTTGTTTCAGGGCAGTGGGAAAATCTGATCAGTGTAGAAAGGAGGCTACTGAGTATCTGAATTGCAGAATTTTGTCCATGCCGTTCACATATTTGGGCATTCTTATCGGGGTAAACCCAAGGTGTAGCGAGTTGTGGGATCTGATCATTAGAAAGTGTGAGAGAAAATTAGCCAGATGGAAACAAAGACACTTATCTTTTGAGGGGAGAGTAACTCTTATAAAGTCAATCCTAACATCTATCCCTATTTATTTTTTTCTCTTTTTTCAGGGTTCCCAACAAAATAGCGGATAAGCCGGTCAAAATTCAGCAAAGATTCCTATGGGGAAGAGGAATGGAACAAAGGAAGATCGCTTGGCTCAAATGGGAAACAATTTGTCTCCCAAAAGAAAAGGGTGGCTTGGGCATAAAAGATATTAGGATATTCAACAAAGCACTACTTGGAAAGTGGAGGTGGGACATGCTTAAGCAAAATAAAGAACTACGGGCTAGAATACTGAACTCAAAATATGGAGGGTAGAGATCATTGGCTAAAGGAAAAAGAGTCAATAACGAATCAATTTGGTGGCAGGACCTAATGGCGATGACACATGAACAACAACTGAATAATGTCCTTCAAAATGGAAGGTTGGGTGTGGTGACAAAATCAGATTTTGGGAGGACTGCTAGACTTGTGATGGTGAAGCATTAATGATGAAATACCCCGGGTTATATCAAATCTCCCGTCAACAACAAAAACTCATTGAACAAGTGGGGAGCTACACAGAAACAGCCTAGGAATGGAACCTTGAATGGAGAAGACCTTTATTTGATAATGAAGTTGACTCGGTTGTCGATTTTTTGGGGGACATATCATAGATCTCAATTCAACAACAGATAGCAGACTGCTAGATATGGAAACCTAAACCCAACGACCACTACTCTATAAGGAGTGCGTACAATTTACTGCAAGGGGAATCAGCGGAGGTGAATCTGGATGATGCATTCGAGGACTTATGGGAGCTAAAAATCCCAGCTAAAGCTTTAATCTTTGCTTGGAGGCTAATCAGAGATAGATTGCCAACTAAAGCTAACTTGCGAAGGAGACAAGTACAGATAAGTGATTCAATGTGCCCTTTTTGCATAAATAAGGAGGAGGATGCATCCCACTTATTCTTTGATTGCACCAAAACACAACCTTTATGGTGGGAATCCCTATCTTGGACTAAAACCCTAGGGCCATTTCTGTCAATCCAAGGCATCATTTTTTGCAGCACGTAAACGGGTTGTATGGAAGGAAAAAATACAACAGATGGAAGTGCTGGTGGGTAGCCCTAACTTGGACCATTTGACAGCATAGAAATAGGAGTATTTTTTCGAATGAACCATTCAATGGAAGCAAGCTGTTGGAAGATGCAGTGCTCCTAGTCTGATCATGGCTCAGAGTAATGGAGAAAGATTTTGTAGTGCACTATAACCACTGGTCTAGTAACCTAACAACAGGTTTTTGTAACTAGGACATCACACCAATTGATGGATAGTGTAGCAGTATATAAGGTGACTAGCTTGGATCCTACCATTGGATCCAACCTACCTAAAACTCATATTGTATTATTAGTACCACTGGTACTTATATATATATATATATATATATATATATATATATATATATATATATTTACTCTTGCTGATAAAAAAAACATGGTTTTTTAATGCGTGTCACTCAATGCTGGGATTTTTCTTGATTACATTCTTCAAGTTTTGAATAAATTTTTATCAGTTTCTGAATATATGTGATTTTTTTAATTTATTGAAATGACAGGTTCCACTTTGCAGCATTTTGCCTCATGTTCAGCTGGAGGCTATTGTCTGGGGTATTGGAACATCTATAGGGGAGGTTCCTCCTGACTGTATCTCCAGGGTAGGTACATTTTATCACTGTAGTTCCCTTACTCTAACAAATTCACTATTAAGTTGATGTAAATATATAGTCTGATTTTAATCCTATACTCATGGGATATCATGCTATGTAGTATTTAGTATTTGCACCTAGCTTGTGGTTTTACCTGCATCATGAATAAGATGGTGAGGAGGTCTATAACTTGTGTTATTTGGTTAGTCCTCTATAGGTGGAGAAAAAAGAAAAAAGTAGCACAGTTCCATCTTGTGCTGCTACTAATGGCCTTTTTGATTATGGAAGTCATAATTAAAAAGATGTTTCTTGAGTACAATCTGATTTTGGAAGCATACAATAGAAAGGGTATAAAGCTAAAAATTGTACAAGCAACAACCTTTCATCACCAAAACCTATACATGATATATATATATATCTATGATAGATCTTTTTGTACACCTCAAAGTGTCTGAAGAAGCAAGCGTCAAATAACTCACCGGTTTCGAATATTTCAGCTTCACATTTGGCCACTGTTTGCAAAATTGAAACAACATTATCTCACAAAAAAACTCTCTTTGATCTACCTTGCCTGAATTTGCAACCCGACATCTTTAAAAGCATTCGAAGCAGATTGGTACAACCTCTGATCTAGTCTTGTTCCTTCTGCTTTCATGTCTTGTAAGAGTTTCACCAATTCATCAACCAGACCAACTTTAGAGAACACACTAACCATTATACCTACCATGGCCCTATCAATAAGCCCCTCATTCATCCTATACTCATTGAAAAGCTTGACATAGGTTTCAAACTAACCTACTTTACTATAAACACCAATGATGGTAGTATAACTAACCTTATTCGGTGCTACCCTTCTTGTCTTCATTTCTTTCCACAGCTTCTCAAGTTGCTTCAAATTCTTCTCAACCTGCTGCCAAACAAAGCATTCAACTTCAGAATCATACTTTCCTCCTCAACAGAAAAGGTTCCTCTTTTGAGATCAGCTCTTAGATAGTTAATCCACCTTAGCCTACAACTGTTCCCGCATTTCAACAATCCTTCAGAAGCAAAAATTCAAAATGCCATTAAACTAGAGAGAAAGCCAATCAATGGTACAAAATTAGACCTTGTACGAGAAATTTTATTCACAGTCAACAAAAAGGTAGTAGTAATAGTACCTAGCTAAGCAAAATGTGTACATAATAATAATAATGGTATATATTAATTACTTTGGTATGTACTTGTATTTTTCGACAATGATCTCCACAAACCTTCTCCATTAAGCACTACTATGACAACAAGTTGATTCCCATGTGCTTGAAACTGTCCATTATTGCTCCTAGCTGATACTAAGATCGCAGAAGTTCATCCTGTATTTCTTATTTTGTCAATATCCTGTATCAAGCTGTTTGTGCTTGAGACAATATTTTGTGATGAACTTCTATGCTTACGAAGTTGACTTGGATCCTTAGAATCATGTCCTTAGGGAACATAATGGCAGGAAAATTGTTTACCTTAATGGCAGGGTCAGTAGAATCATCGAGGACTAGGGCAGTTTGGATAAGAGGCTTATCCATTAATCCTTGTTTTTTTTTGGTATTTCATGCGTTGTACGTCCTTTGTGTTGCTGTGGGTGGTTACAACTTGTGATCACCCGAAGCATCTTTTTATTAGAATTGAATTTTAGGTTATGAAAAAATTAAAATGATTTTTAGTTCATAAAAAAATAATATAAACTTGTTTTTCATCACAGTTTTAACCAGCCATGGTTCCTATTCTTTTACTATAATCATTGGGGCATGCAATTGTGTAGAAACTACAATTGTTATTTCTGCTACTAAAGAAATGCTACTTGTTAAACTTAATAGTCTTTCGGTTGTATTGGAACATCAAGAGTACAACAAGTAATGTATAAAGAAAATTTGAATTGGAGGACGAGAATAAGTTTAGACTTTGTTTTGTCTAAATCTGAACAAAATCCAAAGTATCAAAGTGTCAATTCTGATTTTAGACGTGAGTCACAAAAGAAATGAGTTACAGTAGAATAGAATGATTATTTTTTTTTCAATCTAAAAAAACCATTTTGTTTTTTTTTTCACTTGCGAACAAGAAGAATGAGACTTAACTGCTAAATATTACCCCAATTTTAGTTATGTGATAACCACTAGCAAATGCCAAGTCCACTCTTCTTTTCTTTTTTCTAAGTACTCTCTATACAAAGTAAAAAATCCCTTATACACTGTTTAATCATTGTTCTAGATAGTAGTCTCTAGAATGCTAATTTAAGTTACTAAGAATTTCTTTGAATATATTACAATGTTTTCTTTGGTTGTAGGTAGTAGGTTGAGACTTCAAGTTATGAAGTAATTTCTTGTTTCACAAGTGTTAGAGTTGACTGTACACTGTCATCTTTGGTTTGCCATTGCTCTGATCCCACTTGTAGCTGTTGTTGTTGACCGTATTTCTCATGTATGTATTTGTTTGACTCACACGAATGATAATTACATGATTATTTACCTATCAATTTTGTGTTATATAACCAATTATGTGCATTGTGAGTGAACCTTAGTTTCCTATTTGAGATTCTATACAATGATTAATACAGAAAAGTTTGCATTAATCGTTGTATGGAATCTTGAAATATCCGTTTGGACAGTTTGAGAAGACTCATTTTGTATAGTAGATTAATACGTATATGTTAATTGTCTTTTCTTAAATTTGTTAAAATTTTGGTATACTTTATTTCACTTTGTTCTCCGAGTGCATATTTGAATGTGGTGGACGAAGACATGCCACCGCTTTTATCTCGTGTACTTGGGGACTAGGGGTGGAAATGAGCCGAGCCAAGCCAAGCTTTACTAGGCTTGAGCTCGACTTGAGTTGAATACGCAAGGTTTGAGTTTGGCTCATTACCTATTATAGGCTATTTTCAAAGGCTCGACATGGCTTACATAAAAGCCTAGCTTGGCCTACGAGCATATTTAAAAGCTTGCTTAAAGACGTCTTTGATCAATTAATTATTTTAAAACCTAGTGAAATACTAACTAAAAAAAAACTTATAAAATTTCGTATAAGTAATGTACAAATCCAAAAATAATTGATAAACAAAATCATATTGAATTCAAGTCGTTAAAACACAAAGTATATCAAAAGGAAATAAAAAAAAGAGAGCATAATATTAAAAAATGTATGGATTAGAGATGATTTATATTAATATAGCCAAACAAAAATATTTAAATTGTCTGAAAATGTCTTTACAAAATATTCTTTTCCTTGGAAGTATTAATTTGATTGCATTATCCTCTTTAGTTTGAGTCTTTTTCTTTTTAAAAATTTTCCACATGCAAATGAACTCTCTGAGCACTTTATGTCACTTCATCCCGTCATTCATAATGCCATAAAAATGGTATAGATAATCATCGTTAATCTGTCACTTATAATACAACTTAAAAGTACTTTTATTTTCTATTTATTATTTTATAAAAATCTGAAGAGTTTTAAAAGATTTTTATTTAATAATAATAATAACTATTATTATTATTATTATTATTATTATTATTATTATTATTACTTAAATAGGCTGGCTTGTCAAGCTTAACAAGCTTTTTTTATAGTTTGAGTTTGGCCTTTTTATATAAAAAAAAAAGCTTGAGCTTGACCTTTATAGTAACAAGTCAAGCCGAGCCGAGCCGAGCCTTAAATAGGTCGAGCCAAAGGCCCTTGACAAGCGACTCAGCTCATTTCCATCCCTTTTGGGAACGTAGGCGAAATGCTGCCGAAATTTCAACAAATTTATAAAAGACAATTAACATGTAGTATTCAATCTACTATACAAAAAAGTCTTCTTGAATGGGATAGGACCACACCTTAAATGAAAAAAGTGAGGTTTACATGCATGTTACATGACTTGATAAAGTCTTACAGCAAAAGGAGAACATGGATCGAAGTTGGATGCAAGCATCACACATTAGTGATGAGTATGAGAACGGCGTTGAACAATTCCTCCAATTTATTGAATTGAATGCACCATCTTTGCGTGATAAATTTTTTTGTCCATGTGTCAAATGTGGGAATAGGAGACACCAGTCAATAAATGAAATGAGATCACATCTTCTATGTCATGGGATCATTTTGACTTACACAAAATGGATATGGCATGGGGAATTGTCAAACAAGCCATTAGTCTCTCACATCGATGTAGGACATTGTTCCAAGTGCTTTATTCCTCGAAGCTGGTCTAGATAATAGAGTTGGTCATGCAGGGGGAGTAGGTGGACTCGTGATTGTTTGAGATCTTGACTTGTTTTCCTGTTGTGAGTCCTGCTTGCTTCATATGTACTTATTTTCAAAATATTAATTTATTTATATGATGCTTAATTATATAATATTAAATTAACTAAAACCATAATATATAGTAAAAGAATTATATGTACTTATCATAATTAGTTGACAATAATAATTTTTAATTTTTCAGCTATGATTAAGGTTTTAGTTAGTTTCATATTATATAATTATGTTTATATTGAATTAATTTTCTAATTAAGTTACATATAAAATACTTATTAATAATTATCTTTATTGATAATCATTATTTATCATTATGTTGGTTAATTATATAATATTAAATTAACTAAAACCATGATATATAGTAAAAAAATTATATGTACTTATGATAGTTAGTAAACAATTATATAGTCAAATAATTTTTAAATTTTCAGGTAAAATTTTCATGTTATATTATGGTTAATGTAATTAACTTACATTTTAATAACTTATTGATAATTATCATTATTTATCATAATTACTTGACAATAATAATTTTTAAATTTTCAGCTTATATATAGGTTTTAGTTAATTTAATATTATATTATTATGTTTATTATTAATTATTAATCTAATTAAGCAACATTTTAAATACTTATTGAAAATTATTTATAAATATAAGTAATTATTTTTAATTATAAATTTCTAATATTAAATTTATATATAAATAAATTAATATTAACATTTCTACACCAGCAATGACGTAGAAAACACTGGTTTCTTCATCGGTCGTAGACTAACCGCTATCGTAGAAACATGTGATTTCTAAGTCAGTGCTTACGCAAGTACCGATGTAGAAACCACTGTTTTCTACGTCGTTGTTGGTGTAAGCACGACTTAGAAATCACCTATTTCTACGACATCGATTAGTGTACGACCAATGTAGAAACTAGTGTTTTCTACATCGTTGTTGGCTAAGCAACAACTTGCTTTATGACGTGTTTCTAAGACAGTCCTTTTATGACCGTCGTTGAAAGTTCTGGCCTCTACAACGTCGTTAATTTCAAAGACAGACATCCATCGTCTTTGAAAGGCTTTTTCCACCAATGTAAAATGCTATTTTTCTAGTAGTGACAGTATCCACCTATGGTTAGACAAGGCTCATATAAATATGACCTCATCACATTTGATGAGGTTAGGAAACATAGGGAAGCCTCTCCATAGTATGAATTTGGATGATGAACTTCAAAAAAATGTGATCTCAACTGATCAAAGTGGACAACTTGTGCAAGACCTTTTATCTGATCATAATTCATTTATTCTTCCTAGTTTGAAAAATAATAATATTGGCACATTGAGTAACAAAACCAATAATAATATTAATAGGCCTTGGAAGGAGATTGTTCACCAAGAACATGTGAATAGGTCTATGGACACCCCCTTGAAGCAACCTAGTTTGGGGGAAACCCTAGAAAGTTTTCTAGTTCGAGCAGGTGTGATCGATGTAGGAGATCATCAAGATGACAATAATGATAATGTTGTTGTTGGTGGTAATACTCATCATCAGGCCCTGATGGGAATGGATCCAGTGGTGATGCTTTCACAGAAGGAACATTGGTTGCAATTGAAAATTCCTATAGCTATTGACATGCACCAACATCAGGAGCAACATCATCAACAAAGAGATGTTGGGGAGCATCAAGATTTGATTGTTCCTAAGTCATTATTTTATGAGAACCAAGAAATGGAAATTGGTTACTCAGAAAATCCAGGGGGGATTTCAGTGTCACCAACATATTCAGATTCAAAGAGTGCTATTTTTGGAAAGAACAAGTATTCAGACGAGGTGCTGGAAAAGACTATTGAGAGGAAGCAGAAGAGAATGGCCAAGAACCGCGAATCTGTTGTAAGATCCAGGACAAAGAAGCAAGTTAGTACTAGAATGACTCCTCAATTATCATCAAAGCATGCATGCGGTTAGTGCAGGATATATATATATATATATATATATATATATATATATATATATATATATATATATATATATATATATATATATATATCTTCACCTACAAAAGAAATTTATATCGTTCTTCTCTCCTTTATCTCATGTGATTCAAGGAACACATTAATAAGTTAGAGAAAGAGAAGTGTCGCTTGCAGAAAATCAATAGTCAGCTCAAAAAGCTAAGGTACATTCAACAATCCATTTGCAAGGGAAAATAATAATTTTGTGTTATGTTATATGTATGTGTTGTGCTAATTAATCTTATATTATGATATATAGATTCCTGCATGACCTGTATTATTGTTTTTTGTTTGATTAGCAAATAGATTTTATTAATGACTACCACAACAGTTATGTTAATGAAAATGACATTTTTTATCAGTTTTATAATTTGAAAGGATGCACAAAAGAGAGAAAAAATAAATAAAAACACATATTATCAGGTATATATATGTGGAAGATATATGTTGTGGACTATTTTAGCAAAAGAGCATGTCAAATAAAAAAGATTTAATTACTCATTTAATTCTTATAATTTCCAAACTTATATCTTTTAGTCTCTATTTAGATTTTAATTCGTCGAAAGTTAAGACTTTTGACAATGATTTCATAAAAAACCATCTTAGAAAAACATGACCTTCTAAGACGATAGTTAGCTAACGACCGTCTTAGAAGTGTACCTTTCCATAACGGTTGTCAGCTAATGATCATCTTAGAAGGAAGTTTTTAGCTGGCAACCATCTTATAATGTAATTTTTTTAAAATAGTTAATTAATTTTAAAAAATAAAAACATTATTATGAAATGATAACATGCAAGTATTGTTAAACACTTAACAAGTGTACATTACAATCAAATACCATTATTGTTAAACTAAACCACAATACAGCAGAATATGAATCACAAGTAGAATATCCTAACATGAATGTAGGAACTTTGAGGGGTTGCAAAGCATGAAATGCATTGGCAAAAGCAGTTAAAATCCGCAGAGCATGAAATGCACTGGCAAAAGCAATGAAAATCAGCACAAAAAGCTAATAACCATCTTAATCGCCAGGTGATTACTGGTCAATGATAAAATCATCTACTGAAAGTAATAAATAATCTGAGATGGGATAGGTCAAGTCACCTCAATGGAAGGCATGGTCACTGAGATGTGAAGGTCCCTCCCATCATTGACGGCTTCCATCATGGTTATGCAATGGGAACTCTCAACTTTTTAAGCTGGATCTTTGCCAGTGGCTATAAAGATGGTAGAAACAATGTTACTAGCATGAGCGTTAAACCCACCAACAACACTGGTGACAAAAAAACCAACAAGGTTTTTGAGCATGTTAAGCTCCATCAGGGCAAACGCGTTGATCTTCAGTACCTTCTACTCCAATTTTTCTTTCATAATTGCTTCACAAACAACTAATTTCCCATGTCCCCCGATCTAATTCACTGCAGTAGGTTTCTTGTCTGAACAATAATTTCCTAAAGGAGGAAGTCAGTAAACAACCATCACATTTCGGTCTAATCCTCCCAATAAAACAATTTCAGCATGCCTTGATTATAGACAAAATCATATTTTTAAATAAGCTAAAAATTAAACACAAATCGGACAATTTTTATTTGGTGAGATGTTATTGAAATTTTTAATTTTTGCATTAGATTTAGATAAATCATTCAATGGTTTAATTAAACATAACGACATGGTAATATTGCACCACTCAGTATAAAAGGTGAACCATTCTAGATGTGACTATAGCCACCTTAAAAAGCATGGTGAAGTTATCATGACGGCCATGGAATGAGATATTTGATTCCCAAATTTATGGTTCCAAAGGCGTGGAAAAAAATTGATGATAACCAAAATTTCAATTTTACTTCACCATTCCTCAAGCTCACACAGATCATCTTACCAAATTGTACACTAAAGGGATAAGTTCATCAGTATTTTGCCTCCTCTTTTTATTTTACTCTCGAAAATTTTATGAACTATAGCAAAAAAGAATTTATCATAAAGATTGGCCTTTACTAACTCCTTCATAATGAAGTAAAAAAAATGCCTAGTAGTGGGGATTTGGATAGTTTGCATGAAGTCCTAAGTTTAAATCTCATTGTCGCTATTGTACAATGAGATAGAAGCTTAATGGAAACAATGAGCATAAAGACCAAAAACAATGTAGGGGTTTATTATTTTCTTCCTTGGATGAATTCTACTTCCCTAAAAATAACCGGATAAAAGAAACGAAAATTAAAAACCAAGGATGGTAAATGCATTTAAAAAATTTCATGCATGTATTACCGTTTGTTGTATAACTTGTAACGACTAATGAGTAATGACTTATTTCTGGCCAAGAACATATTTACCCTTGCTCCCTAAGTCACACATACACAAAGAAAATGCATTCACATATTTTCGAGCTCCCATCATAGATTATAAGGTACAAGAATTCACCCCTTCAAATAAATAGTAGTAATTCCCAACTACTTTCAAGCCATGCAAACTGGCATTTTAATTGGATAATATTTGATAAATAATTTCATTGCACAAGTAAAAGCAGAGACGTAGTACCTGTCTGTACCCAATGTTTCTGGGATAGTGTTTCTTCTTTTTATATTTGAAGACAATTACTTTGGGGTCTAGACCCTTCAATAAAAATAAAATGGTTAAGGTAGAAGTTTTTTCTTTTAATCCTATATTTGGAGAAAGGAAACAAAAAGAAAGAGGTGTACCTGCTCTTCCACTATTGCATATACTACAACATTTGTTACAATTGGTTTCCCAATGTAGCAAAATGTATTAGTGGCAACCAGTAAAACCTTGTGTAAGGCAATTTGTCGTTCCCTAACAGCTAAAATTAAACTAATAGTAAAATAAGATTTGAAAATCATAATAGGTATTCATATAATATTATCACTTTAGCCGGTGTGACACCTAACCACTTGTAAATGATTTCATTCTACAACTCAGGCAAAATTTCCCAAAAAATACTTTTGTGTAGGAAACCTTAAAATTACAGGTAGAGTCATGGTTCAAATCATTAATCAGACTCAATTATATATTGACATCATATACGTATAATCAGGTAAATTTTCATGATAATCAATCTTCCAAAAAAGGGAATGGAGCATTTGTATTTTCGCAAGCATCATACGAGCCAAAAGTTTATAACATCTAAATTGTCAGTTTGTTATAGATATGTTTTCTGGTGACTACCAATTATACCACAATAATAACAACATATGGTATTTTACTCCCCAAAAATTGAGATACTGTGATTCATGCATTTGTGCATATATAAAAACTATACTGGCATTCACCACTATTTAGTTAATTATTATCTAGTTGCCATCACATTCAAACGGAAGAAAATTTGAGCAGCAATGTCTACAGAGAAAGTGGTGGTAGTAAGCCAATGATAGTCAAAATAAAATACAAAAAAAAAGTAATGACTAAGTTTAAAGAATGACGCAAAACTGTGGTTGATAAGCTACAAAAAAAGGTAGCCTATATCTTAGTTTGTTGAGCCATGATAATTTGAAGAACTGCAACATTTTTAACTAGAATTTGAACATGTTTCTACATATAAAATTGAAATTCCATAGCACTTCAAAATTTCTTACCTAAGAAGAAAAAAAAAAGAAAAAGAAGGGAAGTTAATATTTTTAATGGGAGGTGTGATTGAAGAAAGTAATTGTGTGATAGATGTTTTTGTTTTGGTGTGATTTCCCAAGACTTTGATTTAGGGGTACTTGAAATTTCATCTAAAATGCTAAGTTCAATAAAGTACTCAGATTCAGATGCTTGAGGTATTGTTATTCAATCACTACTCAACAAAATTAGCATATATTACATTCTCATGCAAACTGATTTTTGTACAATATGCAATAATTTGGACATGCATGATTTTCTGATACTCCATTTCCACTGGACATAAAATTTTCTTCGCCTCGTATTGATTCTTCGGCAACGTGCTATCTTTAGGAAGCAATTTTTTCAATAACACAAGCAATTCAATAAAAATTTTGTCACTCCAGTCAAATCCTACCTTCAAGTTGACCAAAACTAACACGGCTGGCAACCTTGTGAAAGTTGTGCACCCATAATACAAATGTTTCTTTGAATTATTTTCTATTTTCTCATACAAAAGTCCATGTGCTTGTTGAAATCCGCCTTGCCCAAGATCACGAATCATGTCTTCTATATGATGTCTAATGTCTACATCGACCAGCTCAGTGTGAGAGATTGTTGGCATGTCTGGCAATTCCCTATGCCATATCCATTTTGTGTAATTTGGAATGATTCCGTCACATATAAGATGTGATCTTATGTCATTTATTGATTGGTGTCTCCCATTTCCACATTTAACACATGGACAGAAAAATTTCCCACACAAAGATGGTGCATTAAGCTCACTAAATTGGAGGAATCGTTCGACCACATTTCCATACTTGTCACTAATGCGTGATACTTTCATCTAACTTCGATCCATGTTTTCCTATTGTTGTGACATTTCATAAAGTTATCCGACATGCATGTAGACCTCATTTTTTGCATTAAAGGTGTGGCCCTATCCCATCCAGAAAGATATTTTTTATAATAGATTGAACAATACAAGTTACTTGTCTTTTCTAAATTTGCCAAAATTTTGACAGCATTTCACATAGGTCCCCAAGTACACAAGATGAAAGCAGTGACATGTCATCATCCACTACATTCAACTATGCACTCGGAATATGGTCACTAACAACAACAACGAATGCGATGAGAGCAGTGGTATGTTCTACACAGCAGTCAAGATTGAAGTACACTGGTTGTAAAAGAAGAATTAAGTTCCTAAGTTTTCATCAAAAACTTGTACCTACAACCAAAACACATTGTTAGAGATTGAAACCTAATTAAGGTTATATAATGTAAACCAATATAGTCAAACAAATAAAACGAAAAACAAAACAAATGCACTAGCATATCCGTCTTAGAATGCATTATAAACATGTCATGTGACTACAATCTCGATGATTAAGGAATGAAGTCGAGAGTAAGAGAATAAAATGAGCCAAATCCCAAGGCCGTGTTTCCCCTAAATACAATTTTTCATCAAATGGGGAGCATATAAACATCCCATGTGACTTGCAACTCATTGTTTGTATATCAAAATATGTTTGAATACAATGATACATGAGTGTATACGTAGTTCAGCATTAATTAATGGGAGCATACAACAGTGGAGGTGTGGTCGTAGTTATCTTTTTAGTATGGTTTGGTGCCTTAATTCGGTATGGAAGTTAACATGATCCAAAAGACCAACCACATGAATATCTGATCAAAAAACTTCCTATGGATTTCAATTGTATCGTGGATTAATTGCTTGTGTGTAATTGTACTTTTTTATATGTGATTTTGTATATTTTCTACTCAAATGGTACATAAGTGTTGTGACGAAAGTTGGAATTATGTAATTCCTGGTGGCTATAAACAGATGATTGCCTAATTAAACACTGACTTTTGTGTAATTTTCTTATTTTTTGTCTGTTAAATCCCACAAGTGATAGATACATACAACTTTATTTTTATAAATTTTTGCAGGTTCTTTAGTCAACTGTGCCTAGGATTGGGTGTTGCTGTCAATTAAAATTAAGGTGACAAAACTAAATATTGATTTAAATGTACTAAATTTGATAATTTTATAGAATTTTCCTAGAAAGAAATAAGATTTAATCCTAGTTAATCAGGCTTTAATTCTCACCCTCATGGTGAAAATGTTGTCAACCATATTAATCATGCTACACGCATTAATTTTTTTTTTCAATTCTGTGATTTGGGGTTGTATAAATTGCTGGAAATAGTTAATTGCAAGTGAAACATGATGAATATGATGACACTAGTGGAACCAAATAGTCTCAAGAGTGCACATTCTGCAAAAGAGGCTTGACAAATGCTCAGGCTTAGGGGGGCATATGAATATCCATAGGAACAACAAAAAGAGAGGAAATCAAGGTCTCCAAATTGGTCCAAATCATATTGATGATAAGATTCATCATGTCAGGAGAGGAAATCAGAAAGAGAGTGATCTGGACTTGGAGGTCAGACTTGGCCATGATCCACACTGAGAAACGGTTATTTTATAATTTAAGATAATAATTAACGTTTTTTTTTTATGTGATTAATTGGATAGGTCTTTATATGATTCTACAAGACATTACTTGAAGCACATATCAAACTCTTAGATAAAAATCCGTGGGCAAATTTCTTTTCTCCTAAGACATGTTTAACAAACAGAAGTATTTGAAAGTTGATATCAGATTCTTTATATATCAGGTTGGATGCCTACAAATTAAGGTACTATGTCAAGAATGAGAACTAACAGTGAGGTAGTCAGGTACATAAATTTTATTGTTGCAGTTTACTATATCTTTATATAAGAAGTATGAGTACTAAAGAAAAAGACAGCTATATGCTTATAACCTTCGCGTGTGCATTTGACAGTTGAGTGTATATATATATATATATATATATATATATATATATATATATATATATATATATATATATATATATATATATGTATTTCTTATGTATGTTTATTCTTCTTGAGAAAGATACAAATAACCGTGTAGAGATATATTCAATTTATGATATTAATTGTACTTTACTTGCCTTCATGTGTTTCTTTTCACGCAATTGTACCATTCAAGTTTTATAAGGCAATATATCATGTTGTGTGAGTTTAAGTTTGCAATAACACATGTTTTTTCGTATAATTTTGCATTGAAACCAAGATTAATTCATACTAATTACAAGGTTTATTTTGATTCGTAAACAAGATCACAATACATTCTCTCATATGCTTCCTTGTCAAACATTGTAATTGAACTACATATCAATCACACTGCAATTAGCACATGCTACGACTGTCATTGACTAGCTAGGTTTGAATTTATTAGGGTGAATAAAAGTACCTCTAGTCCTACTTTGTAGAATCTATCAGCACTAGCATTAGATTTTTTCTCTCATATTTCAGAAGATCACAATAGCATAATAAGTAATGAAGCCAAAGATAAGAAAACAACCTTAAGCAATTAAGAAATCTAAGTACAGGAGTGGAGTTCCTTAGAGAGCTATTGAAATTATGAACCTTCTTTCAATTAGGACCGTACCATAAGTAGACTTAATTGTGTTCATGCAACAACAACAACAAAGAAGGAAGATTGAAACAAGTTGATGAAGGTAGCTATTGCCTCGGTATATATCACAACAAGGATATATATCCTTACTTCTGCGTTAAAACTTTATCGGAATGACTACCACAACAAGTATATCATAACGAAAAGTATGTAAGTAATATTTACTTTTTTATATAATTTTACAGCACAAAAGAGTTATGCATTAAAAAATAATATAAGATGCTTTTACGATAAGAAAAATCTCGCCCTGCATTTTTAAATATGCATCACTCCAATTTTCAAGTTATTACTACAGTTTTGTTTAAATAAATTATAAGAATCTAATTTAAATATACTGATAGTGTAATTTTTTTTAGAAAATAAATTATGTACTGATAGTAATTTTAAATTTTCATCAAATAAAAAAATCGCTGATAATTTTATAATTATTACTTTAAAAAGCATACTAATGCTAGTGCATGATAGTGATTTTTTATTGATTAATAATATAATCATTATACTCATTTTTTTTTACTCATTTAATTATAGCTTGTCATGAATGTTAAATTAATTTTACTAGAGTTTAATGGTTATGTTGTATTTTATACTAAATCAATTAAAAATCATGGTAAATATAGCTTTTAAGTAATTTTTGTAGAGGTTCATTTTGTGTTAGAGTAAGAAGAATAAATACTCATAATTAAATCTTATCATGAATGGTCTATGATTAAAAAATACATGTCACATTGAATTTTTAAGAAGTCACATTATTTCTCTTCTTACCCTCATCTAGTTCCCAGGGAAAATTAGGAATAGGAGTCATTTGACCAAGTCATTTGATTTCATTGCAGGTCACATTTACCATGAGGGGAACACTTGTTCTAATAGGTTAGCCTCTCATAGCTCTTCCATAAACACTTTTTGTTGGTGGAACTTACCCCATATCTGTTACAAATCTTTTTGGGCAAGATAGACAGGCTTTACTATAGGTTTAAATAGTTCTTCTTTAATTTCTCAAATTAAATTCTAAGAATTTCAAATATTTCAATTGAAATTCTTTTATTTTTAAAATTTTGTGTTTGGATAAAAAAAAATTAAAATTGTGAGGGTGAAAGAAAAATGAATGCAAAAAGAAGAGAAAATATGGTTGGTGTGCTTTCAAAGAGAAGAATATTGATGTGACATGGGGAGTTATACGGGAATCGGAACATGACGATATACACCACCATACCCGAGCATAACATTCAGTCAACGGTGCAAGACATGACCCAGATCCTTTGCGCCGACGAACACCTCTACTGCGTGATAGGCAGCGATGGCTGCTGACTGATGGGTGCTGTTCTACGTGTTCCGCTACATTCGCACCCGATCGAAGATCCTCGAGCTCAAACAGTGTTTCTTGAAGAAGAGGATTATCGACGTTAGGGAAGAGTCGTGAGTTCGAGAACGAGAGTTTGAGAACTTTAAGGTGGAAGAGAGGATGAAGGTTATAAAGAAAATACACAAACCTTTTAGAAGGTTCTTCTATCAAGAAGAGAATTTCAATTTCTCACCTTTTAGAAGGAAATTAAAATTCCACATTTTTAGTTGTTTCAAATTCCGTTTTAAAATTCTAAAAATTTAAATTTTTCATTAAAAAATATCCAAACAATAAATTTTTATCGTTTTAACAAATTCAGGTTGTGCATGGTACTTGTGGTTATTGTGGTGACAGCATAGCTGGGATGGCAACAACCATTTAGTCCTTGTGCTTTCTTTGCATGAAAAAAACTCATAAAAATAGTCTTCTCACTATGTCTCCTATAAGATTTTCAAGTATTCTTTAAAATTATTTATTTGTAAATTATTAATGATTTAAGTAATTGAAAGAGCTTATAATAATATAATCTTTTATTATTTTCTTTATTATTGTTATTTTTATGGACATATTAACGTTATTATTACATTTTAAGTTTTTTTTTATAATATCAACCTTTATGATTAATAATATTCTTTATACATTAATTATTTCATTAATTTTTATTTCATAATAATTTTTTATTTTATTTTTTCAAGCTTATTTTTCTTATGATTTTTAGTGTACGAAAACTTGTACCATCTTGAACCTGGGTATTTTTATGAATTTTGCAATTTTTTTCTACAATCTTCTAGAATTTAATATGATTACTTAATTTCATTAAAAAGATTCATAGAAAATTAAGATTATTTTTTCATATTCTCATACAAGTTATATTTTGTATAATTTTTTTAATGTTTCTTGTAATTTTTTCAGAAATTTTTTTTGATACATTTTTTATTTTTTAATTTATTATAACAGACAAGATATAAAAATTGCAACATAAAAGATACATGAGACAATATGACTGGTTATTTTTTTTTTCTTTTGATTTCTTGTTGTTCACATTTATGCTAAGCTGACTCCTTCATGAAAGATTAAAATTTTAAACTCATCCATCTAAAATCTACAAATCAGATGAAAAGTAATTAAATAACTAACTCTTAAATAATTAACAAGATGATAGAACGTGGTCATTCTGACATAAAATTATTTACATTTTGTAAATAACTTAATATCTAATGAAGTTATGTTATATTCAAATAGTTTCTGCATAAAGATATTAACAAGTTACGAACAATTGTATCGGAAACAAAATCACAAACAATTAAAAAAAAACACATTATTAGGAACCGGCTTGAAAGAAATTGCAGCAGATTACTTTGCAAATTAAATTTTACATATTTTAAAAATAATATCCTTGCTTGATAAGTGGGTAACCTTGGAATGCTTGATGTTGAGGTCTATATAATGGGTTAGATTTTTCATCCCAGCCGAACTTAAGTCACAACTCTTTTCTCTAAGGTCTTACTAGAGTAGTCTTTTAGGAAGTTTTAAAGATCATAGGGTGAAATGCACTAATTAAAAATTTAAAAATTTTCTTATTAGTATGTTTTTCAAACGTTAGAAATAATACTTGAGTCTTTTGTCTATCTTTTCTAAATGCATTTGTGGAGTCTAAGTGATAATTAAATTTTACACTCTTGGACTCACCTAGTAAGCCCGTGAACTTTGCAGATAACAACTGGTCTCTTATTTTAAAATTCTTATAATTATAAAGTTTCTTATGTCAACTTTTTAAACCCACATATCTAACAAATTTTATCAGTGAACTCATAAACTATCCATTTAGTCCATCTAAGGGTAATATATAATTATTATTAATTTATTATGTTAAAATTTTGATTTATAATTTAGATTGTTATTATTAATGTGTTATTTTTAAAATGTTGATAGATTTTTTTCTTCTATTTTATACATCTTTTTACTTATTAAAATATTTTTTTTATAAAAAAATATTTTTTTCAAATAACTATTTGAACCCTAAAACTGATCAATTTATCCGTGAACTTTTACAAACGGGATATAAACTAAAAAAAAAACTCATTTATTGTACGGACCAAACTTATTCAACTCATCTAAAATGCAAACTTTATTGGTCAAGTCTATCCCTATACCTATTTCTATTCAACATTGGTCAGGAATTTAAACCTGTCAAATCATGAATCACTAAATATATATTGAATAAGTTATTATTGATGAGATTTTAGGGGCATTTAAGAATTCAATGAACCTTACCTATACATATTTACATAATTATCATTAGTCTATAATCTGTATTTACAAACATGAACGGGAACTAAAATATTCCAATTAGTTTGCACATTAATCCATCCTGAAGAACATTATGTTGGCTTTTTACTTCCTGCTACCTAACATCACTCCCTTCAACCTGACAAGTACAAAAAAAAATCCAATGAGCGAGAAACATAAAAAAACTAAATGTAACTTTATAGTAAGACAAAATAATAAGAATAAGAACTACTCAAACAAGGAACAATGCTGAAAGATTGAATGCTATAAAGCAAATTATCTCCAATTATGAAGACTTAAGAATTACGATACATATAACACTAAGCTGATAGCTGTCTTCAATTAAGAAATTTAATCAAAATGGCTCAGGTGCACGTGCACCCAAAACTCAGGCCAAAGATCAATCTTTAATTAATTTGAATCCACCCATCTTGAACCTTTTAAAGTTAAACTTAAATCAGTTCAGTTACATCCTTACAATATATCAACTCTTTCATGTACATTAAGCAAATTAATAAGGAAAAAATTACCCCAGAAAAGAAAAAAACGGGATGGGGTAATTCATTAGAAGCACAGTTAGTTCCATAACCATCCATTTTCTATAACCAAAATACAACTTGGAACCCAACTGTAACTGTCAATGTGCTTTTCTTTAAACTAGGGAATAAATATCAGTGTTGCTTGGCATGCACGCGTTTAATCTAATTTTATTTTGGAAAAAGCCTTATGATACCTATTAAAAGAAATAATTATTTCTTAAAAAGTGTTTAGCAAACATGCACTTGTGTGTAAAGGTGAAATTACTAAGCCCATATCAAGGAGTGGATTCTTGTTAACAAGTCTGAAAAGAAAATTGGTTGAAAGGAAGCATACAGAAACAGAAAGTCGTCTGTTGCAGATCAAGATCACTTCCTTTTAGCATCTATGAACATGGCTCGAGTCCAGTGCTCAACATCCTCACTTTGCGATGGTGGGGGAGGAAATGTGGGATGCTCAACGATATCCCATCCTTCAACTAGGCACTCATTTTTTCCGTCAGAATCAGTGGCATAAAGAAAACTAGCCGTAGCACTTGGCAGATAATTTTCAATTCTCTGCAAAGGAAAAGTATAAAATCCATTTGTGATGAACAAATATGTTAACTACATCCAATGGACAATAATAATAAAAATAAAAATATGCATTATTGGACAATGATTATTCTGCCCAGGTACATAGATCATTAATATTCCAGTAATAAACTAGGTATTAGTTCTAAGTAATAATTTTGCTTACAAAAGCCCTATCCAAGGAACACTGATACATACAGTCCTACTCCACACAAAACAAAGGCATAAGGTTCAGAGTTAGGAAGTTAGTAGGTAATGATTAATTAGTAGGGGGTGAGTTAGGTAAATAAATAGAGGAATGTAGGCCAAGGGGATTCATTCAGTCTAGTATATCATTTGAGTATTGAGTTTTTCTTTTTACGAAGGGGAAACCCTTGGAGGATAGATATCTCTCCTATTTTCTGTTCTTTCCATTCAATTTGATAAATTTTTCTTTTCTTTCCTATTTCTCCTAACACGTACGCATACATTGTTAGAGAATTTCCAAATCAGTACTCCTCCACAAGGATGGCTTGAAAAGGAAAAAAACTAGTATGCATGCAAAGATTAAAACATAATTGGGGTTGAAAATAACAGACAAATATTAACTAATGTAGCTAATGTAACTCCAGGGAGAGAGCAAACTACAGCCTGCTTCATTCTGCTTTACATAAGCATTTTATTTTTAAAACAAGATAAAAATAGTATAACTGGAAAATAAAAGTGCAGGTCTCTAAAAGGGCCTTTAAAGTTAACATAGAACGAACTTGTATTCACTATTCAGTGAATAATGAAGGATTATGGTTATGAATAAAAAAATAGAAGAATAGAATTTCATTCTGAATGTTTTGTGCTCTTTTTCAAGTAATTCCAAGAAATCCCCAACATATTGGAAAGGATGAACCAAAGATGCTAAAGCATTAAAGGATCAATTAACACTGCCAGCATTTTCTTCCAAATTAGAAGTGACAAGAGAACCTTTACCGTTGTGGGCACAGAATGCGCACTTTCCAGCAAAGTAGTTGATGAAATAGCAGAATTCATATTCCAAACAGACTTGTTCAATTGTTGAACTTGCTTGCATGTCCTGAATCAAAGGAAAAAGGAGAGAGAAATTCAGGCACAATGCTATCTGCATTCTATACAAGTGGATGTTACAGCGAACTTTAAGTGAAAATTATAATGCTACTGCAAACAGAAACCCATTTAACTCAAAAGTGAGAAGCCTTAAAAAAAATTTAAGTATCTGGGAGCTCTGACACATGCTCCCATACACAATAGTAGTTCCTCAGAAGTTTCAAAGAGCTGAGTTACATGGTTTCTCTGACAGCCAGTTTCAATAGCCAAAGAAGCTAAATGCATAAGGGTTACAAGAAACAAATTAGATACCAACTACCAAGTATATTTAAAACAAAATTTAACATAACCAAGGGCATCTCTTGAAACAACAGATAAAACGGTCCTTCAAACTAGGGTGCAGAACTGCAATTAAACAACTACATATATTTTTATAGAATATGGATAGTAAAGAGATAATTAAGACAAGTTACATAGTTACAATAAGCACCAATGAAAAGAGGAGAGTAGATTGCATAGTTTTTAATCCAGTGAAAAGGATGAGAGGGAAACCAACATTTGAGGAAGTTGTTAAGAGAGAACTCATGGTAAATAATATCTTTGAAGATTTGATCTTTAACCAAGCCGAATGGCATCATGTGATCATGTAATCAACCTCAGCAAGTTGGATAAGGCTTTTGTTGTAACTAATTCATATATAAATGCTTCTTAAGACAACAGAATAATGTCAGAATAAGGTTAATTTGTAAAAATTTACTTACATTTTTACAATGTGTATAAAGTATCATCAAATTACATGTCCATTAATGGCACAGGAAATAAATATAATACCTAGAGCGAGGCATTTTCAAGGAAAAAACAGATCGAACTTCCTTGGATGATGACAGTGTTGCCAATAACTTTGCAAAAGCCTCAAATGTAGATGCCTCAGAAGGGACATCCAAACATAGGGAGTTGTAACAGTAAGCTGTGATGCAGGCTACGCTTTTCTTTAAAAGTGAAATTCCTTTCTGCAAATCTTTGTGTGTTTGAACAGAATGTGAAGAAGCTAAAGAATAATTAAAGCTACTACTCCCAGATGAATCTAGGCGATGCCTCCTCTCAGATTCCATCGAAGCAACTCCAAAATTGCTTGAGCTTCTCTCAGACCATGAGTTTTCTCCACCAGTAGAGCAATAATTTTGGCGAGGTATAAACAGGGGATATTCATTGCTGAAAACAAGAAAGTATGTCAGGCTAAAGTCATTACTCCTGATAAACCATGCAAATAATTTCAGCCAAAATACCTCCTTGAGGAAGGACGTGCATCCCAATAAGAATCTCGTTGCCATATCCGAGAGCAAGAACCCTGAGGTAAAGTTAAAAAATATATTCAATAAATTGCAAATTTACAATATTTAAGCCCCATTCCAGAGAAAAAAAGAAGACAAAAATGTATCATTAAGCCCATTTAGATGGATTAGCCAACAAGAAATACGAAAAAAGTAAATGAGAATATACATTAGAGAAGGAAAAGGCTTAGAGTTAGACATTTCGAACATTAAATCACATTTAGCATACATTGAAACCCAGTGATATTAAACATTAGTCTTCTAAAAAATATGCTAAAGAATTTTTTTCCAACAATTTTTCATTTTCCAGACTCATGTCAACATTCAACAAGTTGAAATCTTAAAAATCATATAAGCATCAAAAGCAACTGAAAATACTTGCACCAAATGGAAAGCATACAGAAAAATCTCAACAATTTCCATAAAGCAATACTTTTATGTGGATTGCAGTAACAGTGTAGCACCCTATAGGTTAAAAGAGAAATGCTAGCACACACTATTATTGGTTAAAATTTATTGGAAATAACGATGTTGTGAGTCTTTTGCTTCTGATTTAATGTGTTCCACTCATGATTTTTGTAGTTTCCAATAAATTTTAAGCAACAGTAAAGAGTATGTTAGAAAGTGTGCAGCTAGCAGCCTAGCACTCCTCAAACTGAAATTGTATCAACATTAAACATGTGAATTTTATTGCTATTTTAACATTCAACGACTATCAAACATAGATTTTTTTTTTATCAGTAGCCATCAAATGAAGATGGCCAAGATAACCATGCTAGAATGAATATTTTGAATACATCATAAGTCATAATTTTCAAGGAAACAGTAACAATTGCTTGAACATCAACATGATGCTTACCGCAAAACCTGAGTTATGAAGTGCTGGGGCAGCCAAGTTATGAACAATAAGATTTAGAAGTTGCACCATGTATCTGCTTTGCAAAATACAAAACATGAAAATAACCAATTACAATATAACAACTAACAAGAATATTCAAATTTCTAATTTATGTCACAATAAGGATTTATTACCACTTGATGAAGCAACTAAAGTAGGATATGAATACCAATATTGACATGAAGATATATTGCAATTTTAAAAATAAAATGAAGTATTGCCTACCCAAAGATTCACTTGTAAAACTGCATTATGTATGCACATAAGACCTTAGACAAAAGAATAAAACTGCCTACCCCAAAGAAGTGGAAAGCTCTTCTGATGGAACAGAGCGGGGATCAAGAGCTCGGGGTAATCGCGCATTGCAAATTTGATCAAATTGACCACAACAGCCATCCCCTCTCTCTCCCTCTATGACCACCTGACACAAGAAGGACATGAGCACGATAAGCATGTTTGAAGGGGGCATAACAATAGAGCTCTATAACACTACAGTTGACTTCATTCTTACGATGTGATACATTGATAGAAAATGATTGTGAAACAATACATTACTTTAGTCCAAAAACTTACCAATAAAGAAAGCAGTTGCTCTACGTCTCTCATGTTTCTCCTAAAGGGAACCTTATTCTTCTTAAATTTTAAGCATATCAAACCAATATTTTACATCTTTATATTCCATAGTCAAAACACTAATCTCAACAATGTCTTTTCCAATGTGATAGAATTATTATTACCATTTCCTTGAGCAAATACATATAAAAGAACCAAAAAGAAAAAATCTCAATAAGTCAAACAATTTTGTAATGCATGAAATCATTTTTCTTGAGATATTTTTTAGAAAACAATTTAGGTCTTATAATGTGCAAGGAAAAGGAATTTCTCAGGTAATGATAATCAAGATTCTAGCTAGGATTTGAAGGGGAGAAGGCACATAATTCATGAGATCATAACATGGATCATACACCTAAATACAAAATTCTATTTTAACACACGCAGGTGCATGCACATAAAATAACATGTATGAAAAATAAACATTAAATCACTACTAATATTTGATTAAAGTATTATAAATTGAAAATGCATAAAGTCAATCACACACAAAGGAACATTTTAAAAGAAGTAAAACAGAGAAACAGTGAAGAACCAGGTCTACAATGATAAGAAAGCATAAAAAGATTTGTTTGGGAAACAAAACAGGAATTATGAGATAAAGATCAATGACAAAGAGGAACAGATCACAGTGATGGACTGAGAGCAGTCAAGTGGTGGAAGGAGGTCAGTGAGGCCTCAGTCACAGGTCAGTTTTCAAAACCTGTAAGAGTTTTGGATCTCCCAGCACATGAAGATCAATGATGCAAGCCGGTTTCCCGAACGATTTGATGGTTTGGAATGCATTTCCCAAGCAACGAGTCTTCGGTTCGAAACCAGCAGAGAGAGAGAAGATCAATGATGCAACTGATTTCATGATCTACCCTGGCAATCCGACAACAATCTCACCAACTAGTTATCCTCAGTGTGATTGGGATTATATGTCTCCATACAAATCATATGACCAAATGATCTTACAAGTAAAATCATGATTTTGACAACCTTGACCAGGAAAAATATTATTTCTGTAACTTAAGGACTGATCAGAAATGACATTATAAAATTTACGCTCTCAGGCATTGTGTAGATTATAACTAAAGGCTTTAAAGGAAGAAAGCCTATGAGACTATCTTCAATATCGCATAAGCCTTCTAAAGACATTTGCTAAAAGGGAAGCCTTTTCCGCCACCATCCATGCACCCTACTGCTATTACCGCCACCATCCATGCACCCTACTGCCATTACCGCCACCATCCATGCACCCTACTGCCATTACCGCCACCACCACCCCACAGCCAACACCATCACCCACCACTATCATGGGTATTATCCTCATTGTACAAAACTTTTTACAGGACTAGATAAGAAAAGGACAGGATGAATCATGATTATTCTCATTCATCATAGGTTAGGTAACTATTTGTTAGTTACATGATTTGGTTGAAGAAATAAGGCATGTTGCCCATAAATAGGAAAATGGAGGGAGAGTGGTTGGGCAGTTAGTGTTGTGGCAAGGGAGAGTCCTAGATCTCTCGAATATCCAGGGAATTAGTGCATTCTTTATGTTCATCAATGTTCTTTGTGTGCCTAATCTGAACCAGTTTATTTCATCATCATACCAAGATATGATAAAAGGAATGATGATTACATTCCATTCCCAGTTCCTTTCCTTCAGAAGTTATTTCAATGAAATGAACCAAACTTGACCTTTAAATGGAAAGTTAAGTTAGGAATAATGCTCTCTTCAAGCCTCCGCCAGTGAACAAATCGTAACAATTTAATAGCAACATTGCCACACACTCTATTCATCTTAACCTGCTTAAATAGCCCCAAAAAGTTCAGAAATTATTTATGCATTTTAAAATTTTGATAATTTTGTTAAGTATTAAATAACATGCATTAGGAAATGTAGTTTTAGATGGATCAAAAACCATATAGAATTTGGTAAATACACTCTTCCAAAGTGATTGTGCCGATTGCCCTAAAGTGGTAAAATGGAATAGGTATAAAAAAATGTTTGAAGAACAAATAGTGAGCTGCCCAAGCAATTATCTATTACAAATTCACAATGCACATGATTACTGTAAAGAAAAAGTCCTGCTACATTCTAACCCTAGAGGCAGGTAATAAGCACAATATCCTGATAATCTATAAAGGAAATTGAACTTCATAAATCACATATTCCTTGAGATAAACCAACAAAACATTGATCATCATAGGTTTATATTACCCGGCGTTGTGGGAACAACTTGCATATCTGTTTTATGACCACGGACTGTTTATGAAGACGCTCAGAGGTAATAGCCACCTGCAAAATAAAAATATAAGGATAATTTTGAGGTTCGTAGAAAAACAATAGATATGTTGTATATGATTTTAGATAGAAAGCATCAAAGGAACATAAATCTTCAACCTTGACATGAAATTGAAGATTAAGGAGATGCAGATAGGTATTAAATACTAACTTTTATATCGTACTGTTTTTTGTGAAAAGGCAGTATTATAATATAATACACAAAAAAAATATACAAATATTGGAAGTAATAAACAAGCAGTGCTCACATGCCCTAAGCTCTGGGTGCAAATAAGATTAGGATAGAATTTCTCCAATTGTTCCACTCGATTCTTTTCCAGCTGCAAAGAGTAAAATAAATCATCCAGCATCTTCATTAATGTTCAAGCACATTATAATAAATCATCCATGACGACCATAGCAATAGCATTAGCACCGTAATGTCAAAAACAGTAACTGAAATACCGTAGAAAGGGCAGATTCAAGCAACCCATATTTAAGTTTCAGATCGGCAGACTTAGTCTCTATCTTAGCTCTTCCTGTAATGTTACTCATTATTTTAGGTTAAAAGACTGAAATTTGCATCTATAGAAATTCATGTTGGTATATGAAGGTTTCTAACCTTGAGTAACTTGTTCTTTACCCTGACGAAGCTTCTCCTTCAACCTTGCAAGCTTTTCATGTTGAAGCACTCTCCAATTTGCTTGATCATCTCCCTTTCCCTAATCAACATATTGCACAAAAGAATTACTTCAACTGAATACCAAAGTCACAAGGTGCCTTGCAAAAATATAAGGTTGTAGCAACCATCACTTAATGAGAAATTCCAAACTAAACAGAAGTCAACAATGGCCAAAAGCAATATAAAGAATTGGCGCTAAGAATCATAGGGAAAGAAAAAGGTACTAACATAAGCATACAGAGCAAAAGCCACAACCAACAGGAAATACGCATGTTATTTAACCCACTTATGAGTAACAAATAGGTTCGGTACGTTGGGAGCATGAATAGGTATTAGTTTTGATCTAGGATGCAAGTGAACTGCTATATGGCTACCATAGTAAAGATATACATTGGATACACTTGGGAATTTCTTCCTTTCAGTTCCACCGTTGAATTTTAAGTCTCTTTTAATTGCCTGATGTATTTGTTTTACTTTTTTCATGTTACATTTTACATATACCCACTCTAAGCTTTAAAATTTCTGTTGCATTCCATGCATTTAAGATAAAATTGAAGAGGATCATATTCATTTTCAAGAGTCTACTAACTTAGGATCACATTTTTTTTATCAACCTAACTTAGGATAATGTGATTTTGAGTATTACAAGGCAAGCCATAATTCAAACCTTGCGGACAAGAACTTCGCTCAATTTTGAGTACAACGAATCTCGACGGTCTTTCAGTAACTTTAATGAAGTATTATACTCATTCAACCTGCCAAGACAAAAAGATCATCAACACCAAAATAAATAAACAAATCATTCAATCAAATATATAGAAATGCATTATCCAAAAAAAAAATTGCGCTGAAATTTTTAAAAAATACACAAATTGTAGAGGTAGCATATTGAGCTTGATTAACAAAGTTCCAAAACCTAAAGCATAAATTAATCAAGTAATTCAATAATTAATTAACTAATTAATTAATCAAAGCATACATATATACCTGTAGTTGACACAGATGGAACAAATGGAAGCTTGATTAGAATTCTCGCATATGGCACAGTTACTAGTTTTTCTCGCCATCTCCAGCTTCTCACAAAGGAACAACGCGTCGTGCCGTGTAGATAAAGCTTTCGATTTCGCGAGTTGGGCGAAACAAAACTATGATGGAACTGCGACTTTGCGTTGAATAGTGTCAATTATCGGTCTCGGAAACGCATTGCGATGAAGAAATGTGGTGAGTGAGAAGAAACGAAGGGAAAGTGAAACTTCGGAAACCCTAACACAACCGACGAAGAAGCTGATCGCGGAAGCAATGCCCACGCACCCGCTCGCATCTCCGTTTTCCGTTGTAACTATCTATAGCAATATATAAAAGGATACAACAACTTCGTATAACTGTTTTGGTCTTCATTTTTTTTTTTTTACCATTTTATTTTTATTCTTGATAATATTAAAATAATACCAATAATTAATTCTTTTTAATTATATAAATTAAAATTAACCCACTAATCAAACTTAAGTAATCATTCATTAATCATTATTCACTTTTATTAAATAAGTTTACATTTAAATCATTTTTAAAATTTTAATTTTTTTAACTTACATTATCTTTCTATTAATTTTTTATTATTAATCTTTTTATTCTATCATTTTTTATTAATTATATTTAATTCTATTTTTTTTATTATTAAACTTTTTTTAGAGAAACAGAGTATCTCTTCTCTCTTTGTTCTCTAAAGATTTATAAGATAAGACTATAATCTCAACTAATTTCTAATTAAATTAAATAACGCTCAATGAGCAAAAGATTATTTGGTTTATTTTTTAATTTTTTATTTTAAAATTTAAAAATATATTAATTTTGAAAAAAAAATTAAAATTATTTTTTATCAAATAAGTTTCCGTTAATTTTATTTAAAAAAATAGCTTTTTTGTGTGTGCGAAGTTTACCTATAATTTATACAAACTATTTTATTCTTCAAATCTCAAGTCAAAAAAAATTCTTCAAATCTCTTAACTAAAGTTTTTTACCTATGACTAAACCTTTTTTTTACTGGACCTATGGCTAAACTATTCTAGTTTGTAAAAAACTTAAAATTAGTTTTTAAAATAAAAAGCAAACAATTTTGATGAATGTTATATATATATATATATATATATATATATATATATATATATATATATATATATATATATATATATATATATATATATATATATATAAAAGTAATTCTCTACTTACGTAAATTTTAATTTTCCTACCCTATAAATTCTAATTGTGTCATTTAATAAGAATTAACATAATTCTCTTTATTTATTTATATATAACTATATTATAAAGAAAATAACCTTATTTGATATCACCTTTCTTCTAGACATTTTTACCATCAATTATTATAATATTTTATTTTAATTTTCAACAATAGGTATATCTTTCATAAACAAGTTACACCAAATTTTATATAAGTGACTTTCAAGTATCTTTTTTCATATATATATATATATATAAAGATAATTATATAAATAATATTTTTATACTTATAATATAGTATATTTTTTATTTTATTATCTAAATTTTACTTTTTTTATTATCTAAAACTTATTTTTAATTGATTTTAGTATGTGAGTCGGGATATATTAAATAATAATGTGCACTTATCACATTATTATTTAACCATAACTGTGTAATTAACATGTTACCTAATTGCTTAAGTGGAAATTGAATAGTATTAGCATACACAAAGACACAATGACTCAACATTTATATTGATAAAACTTACATTAAAAAAAATCTACTAAATACTTAAGGAGTTAAGGTACAAAAATTTGACTCTTCGGATAATTCCATTTTTTATACACGTACTCGCGCGTGCATTGCACACTACTAGTTTTAATTAAAATAAACAATAAATACATCTTGTTTTAGTTTACATATCTATTTTCTTTTGGGAGAATTAGATTAGATAGCCTATGAATTAATATAATTAACATTATACTGATAGGTGCTAATTTTAATATTTATTTTTGGCGTTATAATGAATTTAATATTTGATAAAAGTACTTAAAATATTTATATAATTTTTTATTTGAATATTTTGTCCCGAGAAAATATATTTGATAAAAAATTAATTAAATGTAGTGACATTATTAAATAAATTACTATGTGTGATATTTGCATATTTAAGATATTTTAATTAATTGTTTGTTTTTTTACATTAATAATGTATGAAAATTGATAAAAACAAAAAGGTGTTACATAATAATGATGCTTATAGAAATAAACTTGTTTTTCCTTAAAAAAAAAAAAAGAAACAAAATTATTTTTGGTACGAATTTAAGTTTTAACCCACTAACTTACACCTCTTGGTTGTCTGAATCATCCTTCCCTTCCAACCTTGACTTTCTACTCAAACGTCCAACGCAACACAAACCTAACCCTTCTTTTGAATTTCATCAACTTTTTTGGGTCAATTTGCATCAGATCTGTAATTTCTCCCATCTCATTTCTCCCTTCTTTTCATTTTATCTTTTCCTTATGATTCATATACATATTTTGTAGTCATAATTTTTTTCTCAATTTATGTTTCAGCATTATTATAACCTTTTTCCACAAAACTCTTTAACATTTTTTTCACATGTTCAGAAACCTATGTTTTGATCCTAATGTATTACAAACCTTGTAAAATTATTTGGTTAGATTTTTTTCTTCTTCACAACTCTTGGTTCTATTTCCAAATGGCATTCATAATGACTTGCAATTCCTTGCCCCTTGTAGTTGTCATAGGCAAAATGTTAATTAGGATAGGTAGTTGTGGAAGGGAAAACAAATTTGGAAGGCATTATGTTGTTGTGCTCATAAATAGGAGTTTCTTTTTTACTTTTACAAAAAAAAAATCTTGTGGTTAACTTACTACTACCTCTAACTTTTTGAATCTTAATTCATATAACTTTTAGGTATGATTTTGGTTATTATTCAAGTGTGAACACTCATAGTTGGTGTTATTAGGGAGATAATAGTCTTTTATTGTCAGTGACTTATGTAGATGTGGAAAATGTGATTCTTGGCTACACTCACCATGGAAAAGAAAGAGTCATAGGATACAAATGAAGCAAGTCCTAACCTCATTAGAAATGTAGAAGGAGATTCTTTTATCGTTGAGAGTGAAGAAGATTGGGAAAAATACTCAAGGCACCCGAAAACCCAAAATGTAGACTGTGGTGACCTTAAGTTTGGCAATGAACATGATTTAGTGGATGATGTAACTTCTCAAGCTATTGGAAAAACATAATGAGATGTTTTTACCATTCAGAGTGAAGATCACAAGAAGGAATGTGGGGAAATAAAAATTCAAAATATTTGTCAGGATGACCCCAAGTTTGACAATGAGCAAGATAATATGTCAGACAAGATAAACAAGGTGATAGACATAAAGTTGAGTAGTCATGAGAAAACAAAAGACAATGTGACAAAAGCATATCTTTTGGCTCAAAGGGTGGGTGACAATTTGTACTTACCAAAATCCAAAGCTGGGACACGTTAGGGTGGATGGGGCCAAAGTGGGCTCCTGGACTTCGCACGTCGACTTTGAGAGTGACCTTTGTTAAGAGGACAGGAGGGGGGACCTGCAAAACAAAGGGCTTTGACGCTTAAGTAAGTATGTGAGTTAGGAGAATAAGAGAGAGAAAGCATAAGAGTGTATGCACAAGCATGTTTGCTTATGCGCTACTGTGTGTGGGATGTGTTGAGGATTCGATGGAACCTAGTAATTATATGAGAAGAGTGGAGTTGTGGGTCCTTGTTTGTAGGGGTTGTTATAGCTTTTGTAGCTAATTCCTGACTTATAGATAAGAGTCGATAACTTATAGATAATGTTAGAGATAATATGTAGCCTAAAGATAAAAGCTAGTAGATAATTGTACCTTATGAATAATGTGTAGTTTGTAGAAAATTAAATACTTGCCAAGAGATAAGGAGATTTAAATATGTTCAAATAATAAGAGGTTAGAGATAACCTGTCAGTTAGGAAGCCCTGCTGCTAAACTCCGAGGTCACCAGGTTGAAAGACCCGTGGTTGAACCTTTGTATTGTATCCCATCACTACTTGGAGTTTGGTGGCTTCTTCACTGATCTTGGCTATGTCTTGGACTTCGTCTATTGTTTCAAGTTCTACCCTTATATTTTCTTCATTTTGTTGTTGCTGGAACAACATTCTCCTTGTCGATGGTTCCTTGACTTCCACGAGGATCATGGCGTCTGTGCCATATGTAAGTCAAAAAAGAGTTTCATTGGTTGCTGTCTGTGGTGAATAGTGATAAGCCCAGAGTATATTGGGGAGCTCCTCTTTCCATAGACCCTTAAACTTTTCAAGTCTAGTACACAGGGCCCTAAGGATGACTCTGTTAGCTGTCTTTGCTTGACCATTGGTCTGAGGATGTTCGACAGAGGTGACTAGGTGCTTGATGCCTAGCCTTGTTAGGAAGTCTTTGTAAGTATGAGCTTTGAATTGAGTGTCGTTGTCTGTGACAATGGCGTATGGGAGGTCGTACCTGTATATGAGATGTTTCCAGGTGAGTTTCTCCATCTCACTGGCCGTAATTTCCTGTAGTGGCCTTGCTTCTATCCACTTGGTGAAGTAGTCGATAACGACTAGTAAGTATTTGATTGCTCTTGGGGCCTTTGGTAGTGGTCCTTGTATGTCCATTCCCCACATGACAAAGGGAAAAAATGAGCTCAGACTGTGGAGATTGTCAGGATGGGTGCGTGGAATGTCTGCAAACTCTTGGCATCATCTACATCTCTTTATGAAGTTAAAGGCGTCTACCCTAAGTGTTGGCTAGTAGTAGTCAGCACGTACCACCTTTGTTTCCAGGGAGCGTCCTCCTGTATGGAGACCACAAATTCGTTCTTGGAGTTTTCTCATGACATAATCTGCTTGTTGGTTGTTTAGGCATTTGAGTAGAGGTGTTGTCGACCCTTTTTTGAATAGTTCACCATCAAGGATGACGTAGTAGTTGACCTTCCGTTTTAGGTGTCGGGCTTCATTCTCGTTTAATGGCGACACCCATCGGATTAGGAAATTCCTATAGGGGGTCATCCAGTATGGTTCCTCCTTTTCTTCAGCCATTACTTCTTCAGTGTCTATAGGGGGAGTTTGGAGCATCTCTTGGATGATAATCTTAAGGTGCTCAAACTTTTTGGTGTTGGCTAGCTTGGAGAGTGGGTCTGCTCTAGTGTTGTTCTCTCTAGGTATGTAGTATATTTCGAAGCATTCAAAATTGTTGATGAAAGTTTTAGCAATGTGGTAGTACTTGGGCAGCACTGTCTCCTTAGTCTGGTATCTGTTGGCAACCTTTCCCTGGACAAGTTACGAGTCTATGTACCATCATAGCTTCTTGGCCCCGACTTCTGTTGCTAGTTTTAGACCTGCAATGAGCTCCTCGCACTCTGCCTGGTTGTGTGAGCCTCTAAAGTTGAGCTTGAGGATTTGCTCTAGAGTGACATTGTCAAGGCCTTCTAGGATTATTCATGCCCCACTTCCCTTCATGTTGGACGCACTGTCCATGTAGAGGTTCCACCAGTTTGGGGTGGTTTTGTCGTTTCTAGTGAATTCTATTAAAAAGTCAGCCATGAATTGTGTCTTCATGGGGCTGCGAGGTTCATACTAGATGTCAAACTTTGAAAGTTCTACAGACCAGGGCACCATCCTTCCTGGGAGTTTAAGCTTTTGCAAAACCTACTTGATAGGGTAGTTCGTTTTGACTACCATTTGATGACTATGGAAGTAGGGCCTAAGTCGTTGGGCTAAGGCAATGAGTGTTAGTGCCACCTTTTCTATCATTTGGTAGTGTTTCTCGGTGTCATGAAGTATAGAACAGGTGAAATAGATAGGGAGCTAATGTTTTCCTTCTTCTTGCACAAGGGTTGTGCTAACGACTTCGTCAGCTACCGAAAGGTATAGGAGTAGGGGTACTTTTGGCCTAGACTAACTCAGGATTAACAGTGTAGCTATGGTCTTCTTGAAAGCCAAGAAGGCTAGTTAGCAAGTTTCGTCCCATAGGAAGGGCTCAATTTTTTTGAGCAGTTTGTAAAACGGCTTTGACTTTTCAGCGAGCTTCAAGAGGAACTTGAACATGGATACTAGCCTACCATTCAATTTATGGACTTCTTGGGTGTTGGTCGGGCTACGCATCTCTAATATGACAGTGTATTTGTCGGGGTTGACTTTAATCTCCCAGTGAGTGATCATGAAGTCGAGGAATTTGCCTCTGTCTACCCCGAAAGTATATTTTTCAAGGTTGAGGCACATGTCATATTTGCAAAGTTCCCCAAAGACTTCTTCCAGGTCTGCCACGTGCTGGGATATGCTTTGAGACTTGACGACCATGTCGTCCATATATACCTTGATGTTTCGTCCAATTTTTCTATTTAAAGACTTGGTCCATCAGTTGTTGGTATGTAACGCCTGTGTTTCTAAGGCTGAAGGGCATGGTCTTGTAACAAAAATTGGCATCTTTAGTGATGAATGCCATTTTCTCTTTGTCTGGAGCGTGCATCCAAATCTGGTTGTACCCGGAGTAGACATCCGGGAAGTTTAGTACTTGGAACCCAGACGCTTCATCAACTAACATGTTGATACTGGGCAAAGGGTATGCATCTTTGGGGCACGCCCTGTTCAAATCAGTGTAGTTGGTGCATATTTGCCATTTGTTGTTAGCCTTTCTGACTATGATGACATTGACGAGCTAGGTGGAATACCTGACTTCTCTAATGAAGTTAGCATTGAGGAGTTTGCCCATTTCTTCTTTAACAACTTTGCACTATTCTTCTCACATCTTTCCAAGTTTGTGGCAGATAATGTTGGGATGGATTCCTGGCAGGTCAAATGGCTACCAAGCAAACAAATCTATTTTTCTGTGTAGCATGTCAGCAATGCGCCAATGCTCATGGCTGCTGAGGTCTCTACTGAGCTGCACACATTACCCGGGTTTAGGTTTGAGCTGCAGCTTAACGAGCTCTTCGATGGGTTTTGGGCCTCTGTTAGAAGTGTTGTCGCGCTCATCTATATCAAACTCATTGTCTAGGCTTGCTTGGTAGACAATTAAGGCTTAGATTGGAGACCCTTCGTTCACGCTTATGACTTGAGTACCTTGAGTCATTGTGGGGTGAGGCTTGGTAGGCTCCCTAGTGGGAGGATAGAGTGCTACCTTTAGGCTCTTTGCATAGCATTGTCCTGCTTGTTTTTGTTATGCTTTAATGGTTACAATCTCCCCTGTCAGGGTAGGAAATTCCATTTTCAAATGCGGCATGGAGACTATGGTTCCAAGCTCGTTAAGTGTCTTCCTGCTGATCAAAGAAAAATATGATGTATCTGCATCAACAAGTAGATATCTTATTATGAAACTCCTTGAGAGCTGGCCTTGACCGAAAGTGGTCATTAAGTCCATGTAGCCTCTGGTCTCTACTCTCTTGCCTGTAAAGCCAAGGAGTGGACCGGCATAAGGGTGGACAGTGTTAGAGGAGACCTCAAGCCTCTGGAAAGTTCTCCAATCTAGGATAGCAGTGGAGTTTCCTTGGTCGATGAGGACCTTGGACACCATGAAGTTTGCAATGATGATGGAGACAACCATGGGGTTGTCCTGGTTGATGGGGTTGATACCCTTGAAGTCCTTATCCGTGAAAATGATAGGAGGAAGACTCCGTTGTGATTGTGTGTCAACAAAATTAATGTCGATGTCCCGAATTGCATGAAGATGATGTTTTCGGGACTGACTGGATTGTCCTTCATAGGAAAATCCGCTTGCTATGGTGTTGATTACACCTCTAATTTGCTAGGTGGCTTCCTGTTCTTGTGGAGGTTGTCACTTACGCCTTTGCTAATGGTGTCTTTATCTTCCTCAATCTTCCATTCTATCTCTTCTTCTGTCTACTTTTTGGTTCCTATGCTGCTAATTTTGGTGTCCTTCGGGTCTTGCTCCTACTTGGTGGTTGTCCGGCCTTTTGACAAACTAAGCTAAGTACCCAGCCTGTATAAACTTTTTTATCTAGTCCTTTAGGGCCCAATAGTCTTTTCTATTATGACCAATACCGCGATGATACCTGTGGTATTTGGTCGCGTCTAACCCCGACCTGGGAGGTTTCATCGAGAGTAGCTTGATGGGTACGTCCTAGTTGAAAGCTTGGCTTGCCTGATTGGCCGTCAGGAGTGTGTAGTGCTTGTACCTGGGCCCTTTTGGAAGAGGTTGGCGCTTGTCTGGCCTGTGCCTCTTATTCGACTTGTGTAAGTCAGTCTTAGTGCTTCCTTCTCACTTGTCACACTTTTGTCTGGCTTGTTTGACTTCATTCCTGAATCTGGACATTTCTTCCATATGAATGTAGCCTTTAGCTTGTTTGCGCAACTCGTCCATGCTACTGGAATTTTTTTGCACAGACTGTTTGCGAACTTGTCAGGTCGTAGGGTGAGGAGCATGGAATGTAACGCTACCTTTGGGTCAATATTTTGGATCTAGACGGTGGTACACCCAAATCTGTCCATGAATTTTCTGAGAGACTCGTCGTCTGCTTGTCGTAAACTGGCCAAGGTGGTGAGATCTACTGGATATGTATTATGCACCGAAGTGTTCGATGGGGGTGTCGAAGCTGTCTATGGATCTAGGTGGGAATCCACCATACCAGATCAATTTCGTCCCCTTGAGGGACATTGGAAAGACACGACAAAAGATTGCATCGTCATTGGTATGTAGATTCGCCTGAGTCAGGAAGGCATCCAAATACTCATCTGGATCTATGGTCCCATCATATCGCTCTAGGTTGAGTGGTTTCCACCCCAAGGGTATGTCAGCTTCCATAATGTAGTCGACGAAGGGACGCCGACGAGTAATCCACCCTACTGGGCAGTGCATATGGGAGAGACTTAAGTCATATAGAGTGTTGAGTGTGTGTCGGGGGCGTGATTCTCATTAGGTGTGCTTAGGCAATGTGTGGGTAGAGAGCTCGTCATCCTAGGGATGCCTAACATGAGGCTCCAGTCGATCATGGTCATCCTTTAGCCTTAGTTGGGACACGTTTGGGTGGACGTGGCCAAAGTGGGATCATGGACTTTGCACGTCAGCTTTGAGAGTGACCTTTATTAAGAGGACAGGAGGAGGGACCTGCAAAATAAATGACTCTAACGCTCAAGTAAGTATATGAGTTAGGAGAATAAGAGAGAGAAAACATAAGAGCGTATGCACAAGCGTGTTTGTTTGTGTGCTGCTGTGTGTGAGATGTGTTGAGAGTTAGATGGAACCTGGTATTTATAAGAGAAGAATGGAGTTATGGGTCCTTGTTTTTAGGGGCTGTTATAGCCTTTGCAGATAATTCTCGACTTATAGATAAGATCTGATAGCTTATAGATGATGTTAGAGATAATACGTAGCTTAAAGATAAAGCTAGTAGATAATTGTACCTTATAGATAATGTGTAGTTTGTAGATAATTGAATATATGCCAAGAGATAAGGAGATTCAAATATATTCAAATAATAAGAGGTTAGAGATAACCTATCACTTAAGGAGCCCGACTGTTAAGGGCCGAGTGTTTGTGCTCCTATTCCAGGACTGACATGGAGGGTTGACACGTGTCTCGAAGTGTCATGTAGGATGCCATGTGTAGTTTTGTAGACCCTGAATAGTCCATAATTGTAATTTGCAGTTTGGATCAAAACAAGAAAACTTAGAGACTAGTGTTGTTCTAGGTGACTTATTTCAAAAAGAGCATAAGAGTGATTCCATGAAATCTAAAATTCAAGTTGATACTGTTGGACAAGATTCTTCTAGTGTTAACGTAGAAAACATTGGAGACTTTGAGCATAAAAGTCAAGAAGTCTGGATAATAATTTTGGACGTTATAGCTTGATCATAGAGGATGATGGCAATAGAAGCAAGGAATCTACACAAAAGAATCAAAAGACAGAAAATACTTCAGAAGACAATACTTTGAAGCTTGAAATGGGTGGATCTAAGGTGCATAGCACTAAAATTGGTTGCAACACATCAATACATATTTTGGACACCAATCCAAAGGCTCCATGTGTGGTTGAGAAGACAATTTCTCTTAGAAACTTTGTTAGGGAGAAAAGTATAATAGCAGTCTCCATTATGTTACGTCATCTTTCTGAAAAAAGATATAAAGGTGTTGTAGGTAATTCTTCTAATGTGGGTAAGGATGCTTCATATTCATCCAAAGACAATGAAATGAAGGAGGTTTATGAGAAGACAATGGAGAAAACAACTTGAAATCCCTTAAATTATATTAAAATAGCATCTAATGTTGATGCTGAAAATAAAATTATCCTGACGGACGAACACATAACTAAAGGTTCACCATTACCCATAGCCATGAAAGGAATGATTATAGTGTACACAAGTCTAGGGTGCCAATAATGTAAAAAGGTTAGGAAGTTTTTGTATATGGAAAGGCTTAAATATGTTGAAATTAACATTGATGTTTATCCCAATAGGACAAAAGAGTTGGAAAATAATTCTAGATCTACTTCTGTTCCCAAGGTTTTTTTCAATGAAATACTTATTGGAGGAAGTACACTAAAGTCCTTAAATGAGTTTGGTGATAGAATTCAAGGTATAGAGATGGAAAAGAAAGAAAAGAGAAACTGAATATTATTTTGGATAATGCTCAAATGAGCAAATTAGTTACAAAATGTGCATTTCTTGGCTTATATAGCCATTAATCCTATATCTTTAATATTCCCACAAGCTGGAAGGTGTTTGGTGTTGAAAACACTTCTAGCTTGGAGAAGATAATACATCTACATCAAAAGAAAAGGAAGTAAAGGCTAAAAACTAGAATATAGTTAAACATGCCAGAAATACATCGCCCAAAACAGAAATATAGAAATAAATCAAAATGTAGGTGCGACCATGGTACATAGCTCCTAGAAGTCTTTGACCAACATCATGTAGAAGCAAAGCTTCATGGTGAATCAAAAGTGATTCAAAGATGTTTTGATGATAACAATTATGATAACAAAAGATGATGACAAAGGTGATGACAAAAAGCTCAAAGGTCAATCAAAGGATGAGTTCAAGATATTCAAGAAGAAATCAAGAGCAAATTCAAGACTAAAGAGGAAAAGTTGAAGAACACTTCAGGATTCAGGAAGAAGGATGAATTCAAGAATCAAGATTCAAGGATCAAGCTTCAAGAATCAAGATCAAGATTCAAGATTCAAGAATCAAGAGAAGGCTTAATCAAGATAAGTATGAAAAGGTTTTCTCAAAAATTGAGTAGCACATGGTTTTTCTCAAAACATGTTTACCAAAGAGTTTTTACTATCTGGTAATCGATTACCAGATTGTTGTAATCAATTACCAATAGCAAAATGGATTTGAAAAAGTTTTCAAACAAAATTTACAACGTTCCAATTAATTTCAAAAAGTTGTAATCGATTACAATGTTTTGGTAATTGATTTCCAGTGCATTTGAACGTTGAAATTCAAATTTAAATGTGAAGAGTCACATCCTTTCATATAAAAGCCTTGTGTAATCGATTACACTAATTTGGTAATCGATTACCAGTGACTGTTTCTGAATAAATCAAAAGATGTAACTCTTCAAATAGTTTTTGACTTTTTCAAATTGGTTTTTAAGTTTTTCTAAAAGTCATAACTCTTCTAATGGTTGTCTTGACCAGACATGAAGAGTCTATAAAAGCAAGACTTTGTTTTGCATTTCAATCATCTTGAACACTTATTCATACAATCCTTTACAAGCCTTGAATCTCTTTGAAATTCTTCTTTTTCTTTGTACCAAAAGCTTTCCAAAGTTTTCTGGTTTTCTAAACCTTGAAAACTTGTGCTATTCATCTTTTCATTCTCTTCTCCCTTTGCCAAAAAGAAATCGCCAAGGACTAACCGCCTGAATTCTTCTTGTGTCTCTCTTCTCCCTTTTTCCAAAAGAACGAAGGACTAACCGCCTGAATTCTTTTGTGTCTCCCTTCTCCCTTGTCAAAGAATTCAAAACGACACAGTCTGAGAATTCTTTTGATTCTTCCCATTCCTTTATACAAAAGTGTTCAAAGGACTAACCGCCTGAGAATTCTTTTGTATCCCCATTCACAAAGTATCAAAGGTTTAACCGCCTGAGATCTTTGTCTTAACACATTGGAGGGTACATCGTGGTACAAGTAAAGGGTACATCTACTTGGGTTTGACTGAGAATAAGAGAGGGTACATCTCTTGTGGATCAGTTCTAGTGGAGGGTACATCCACTAGGGTTTCAAAGAGAACAAGGGAGGGTACATCCCTTGTGGATCTTTGCTTGTAAAAGGATTTTTACAAGGTTGAAAGAAATCTCAAGGACCGCAGGTCGCTTGGGGACTGGATGTAGGCACGAGTTGTTGCCGAACCAATATAAAAACTCTTGTGTGTTTGTCTCCTTCTTCCCTACTCTTTTAATTTTTGCTGTGCATTTTAATTTCCGCTTTTACTTTTGGTTAAGTTTCTCTTCTACTGCTTATTCTCTTAACATCATAAGTAAAAGCCTTAGAAGAGCAATTTTTTAATTAGTAAAGATTTAGGAATAATTAATTCAACCCCTCTTCTTAATTATTCTGAGGCCACTCGATCCAATACATCAGCCTTCTCAATCTTCTTCTAAGAGTCCAAAGCAAGCATCAAAGGTCAAAATAAGCAAATCAAAGCTTAACCACCAAACAAAGGCAACAACAAGGGCATTTCGCAGAAGCTCAAATCATCAAAGCTTAACCATCAAGAGCAAAAGCTAAACAATGCTTAACCACTCAAGATAGAAGCAACCAAGGCTTAATCATCCATGGAAGAAGCTAAAATAGTACTAAACCACCATGGACAAAAGCAAACAAAGGAATAGTGCTTAACCACCACACATGGCAGAAGCTACAATCATCAAACAAGTCTAAAAGGCTAAAAACAATAAGCCAAAACAGGCCAAATATCAATGAAACAATGAAAAGATAAATCACCAAACAGTTGGTGTGCAGCTTTCTGAAATAGTGCAAGACTTCAAACAGTCGCAATATATCTTCAAATTCTTCAGAATCATTTAATCAAACACCTTGTAGGAAAAAATGGGCAATGCTAGACATGGAGAGAACCTTGAGGTCTACCAAACTCAAGGGCATCAAATTTGACATTAAGCCTAAGAAAATAGTTCCATATGCATCGTCATCAGAAATTGTCACTCACGGAGGAGGAAGGTGGTGCATGGCGGTCAGAAATCGCCTCATGGTAGCGGCGACCAAAAACAGAGGGGTTTTGTTGTGGACGTAAAGGTGAGTTGATTGGTGGTCGTGAGGGTGGCACACGATGGCTGGAAATCGCCTCACGGTGGTGCGCAACGGGGATGAAAAAATTTATTAGGGTTTTGTTGCGAATTGTTAGGAGAATCTATTTATCAGTTTCATTTTTCCAAATTCAATCAGTGGTGGTTGGAAATCAGAAGTGAAGGTGATGGTTAGGGTTCATAAAAAAAATGATGGATCTGAAAAAAGGAAGTAGATAAACAAGATATGTTGTAGACCTGAGATGCAAATGGTGGAAGAAAATGGGAGATTGATGTGAAATCGAAAATGGGACTGTCACAACGTGGGCCACGACAAAACAACGAAATAAAAAGATAATTTGTTTTTGAAAAAATGGAAAACTTGGGGAGCTGCCACCAATGTTTATTTAAGGAAAACATCGGGAAACTAAAGAAGGATAAGGAATGATTTACGGTTTGAGAAAAAGGATTCGGGGGTCGTTTACGCACGAGGAAAGTATTAGCACCCCACGCGTCCGTCATGAAGAAGACAACCTTTAATCAAGTGTGCTAAAAATAAAGTAACTTTTAATTATTTATCTTCCATTGAAAACATGAATTATACTTTGTTATATTATTATTTTTATTTAGAAAAGAAAATAATTTTTTTTAAAAAAAGGATTTTATTTTTTTAGTTTTTTTTGTTGACAAGGGATTTTCCCTCACTCCTACGTATCTCCAGGTACAATAAGAAAATCAGACTTACGTAGTGCTTTGTAAAAAAAAAATGTTTGTATGTTGAGTTGATTTTATTTTATTATTATTTTTTTGAATAATTTTGGTTTTGTGATAAACTTTGTGAAGTCAAGCAAGTCGGAGATCCATCATGACATTCATAAAATTTACTTACACTCTATTGAACACTACCAAGCAAGTTGGAGGAGATTTAACATGGAATGCGTGTAACTTTGAGGGATTATTTATTTGAGAATGTTACCATTTTTAGAAAAGACTTTAGTTTTGTGGTAAACTATGTGAACTCAAGCAAGTCGGAGACCCAACATGTCACTTACAAAATTTACTCACAAATTATTGAAACACCACCAAGCAAGTTGGAGACCCAGCATAAAACGTAAACGTCTACTAAAGAATGCTAATGTGGATTTGCAAAAATAAATAAATAATTGACATAGTGATAGGAAATCAAATAAATAGAATGGAAATAGAAAGAGATAGAATAGAAGTGGGGAACATACTTAGTAATTAAGGATGCAGGATTGAAACGTGGGGAAAGTAAGATGAATAACGAGATATTTATAATACAATATTAATTAAACTAACTAACAAGCTATGATAAAAAAAATTACACTGGACAATAAACGATAGAGACAATAAAGAAATATAATAAAATAAAGAATTATTCACTAATATGTATAATTATTTTTTTTTATTTTTTTCTTTGTTTTATTTTTTTTGTCAAAGTGAAAGAGTTGACTTTGACTTAGTTAACACTGACGGAATGCTGACATGACGAGCTTAATCACCATCCTAAGTGGCAGGATGCCTATATAAAGAAACGAGTTCACTTCATAAGAAAATGGGCTAGGTCCAAAATAAAAGCAAGGACATGTGTTGAAAAAGGTAATGTAAATAACGATCTTTATTTTATTTCAGACTCCACTAAAATGGGCTAGGCCCAAAATGAAAAAGGGGTGCATGTATGAAAGACGAGATGTGTAAATAACATTTCTATTTTATTTCTTGTCAAAAAATGGGCTAGACCCAAAAGTAAAAAAGGGTGCATATATTAAAAATGGAGTGTAAATAACATTTCCGTTTTATTTTAGATTTTGCAAAAATGGCTATGCCCAAAATGAAAAGGGGTGCATGCATGAATAATTGGGTGTAAATAACGTTTTTATTTTATTTCGAGTTTTGCAAAAAGGGCTAGGCCCAAAATGGAAAAGGAGTGCTTGTATTAACATATGGGGTGTAAAAAAAAATTGTTGTTGTTGTTTGTTTTTTTTAGGTTGGGTTGGAACCAGGTTAGGACGACCCGACCCAACCCGCATTTAGGCATTAGGGTTGAAACAACCCTAGATGACCTAACTCCCCAAACGGCGCTGCAATAGGAGAAGCCACCATGGAGGGTGGCACGTTTCCCCGGCACCATTGGTGCATGGCGCCGTGATGCAAGGCCGCCACGGGGATGGCAGGGGCGATAGTGGTGCGGAAGAGGCCCACGGTGGTGGCGCACTAGCTTCATCGGAAAACAAAAGAAGGAAGAAGAAAAAAAGAAAAGAAGAGAAGGATGATGGAATGCGAAAACACCAAGAAAAAAAATGATATCATCATATATAGATCTCGCTAGTGACCATAGGTCTAACTAGCGAGACGAACGGTGAGGCTTGGTAGGAGAAGAAGAAGAAGAAAATGAAGGAGATGAAGAAAAAGAAAGAAAGGGGGAGAAGAAACGCGTGAGAGAGTCAGGGAATGAAGGGTTACCTAGTGACCCATCTATCTTCTCTAATGTTCTGAATTCCATAGACCTTCCTTTTAGGCTTTTTATGTGTTGTCCTGTCTCTCTTGACCTAATGGGCTCTCTTTGAGAGCCTAATAGGTCACACAATATATATATTTTTTTCTCTTTTTTTTTCTTTTAATGTTTTCTTTCTCTCTTTGTTCTTTGACTATTGTGTTTTTTTTCTTTTTAGGTTTTCTTTCTTCTTTCTTTTTCTTTTTTTTCCTTCTTTCTCTTTTACGTTTTCTTTTTTTAATTTTCTGTTATTTTTTTTCACATTTTCTTTCTTTTTTAATACCTTTTTTTTTCTCTTTTTTTCCTTTTTTCTTTTTTTATTATTTTTTCTTTTCTTTTCTTCTTTTTTTATACTTTTTCTTCTCTTTTCTTCTTCTTCTCTTTTTTGTTTGAGAGGAGTACGGGCATAATTAGAATCTGACAGGGACCAAGAAACAAAATAAAGAATAAGGATGGAGAATTTGAGAAATTATATGCAAAGCAAAAAGAAGAAGAGGAAATAAGGTGACAACGGAGAAAAAATAGTATTGCTCCGATACCATGATAGAATTCAAGGTATAGAGATGGAAAAAAGAAAAAAGAAAAAGTGAATAATGCTCAAATGAGCAAATCAGTTACAAAATATGCATCTCTTGGCTTATATAGCCATTAATCCTATATCTCTAAATCTTAGATTATTTAGAATGTGACTTTAGGCCTAACTTAACTCCAAAAGCTAACTTAAGGGATGATGATTGTCCCTCACTGATGTACTTTAACTTGATTTTATCTTTAATTGATGTGGAATTTGGATTTTTTTCCCAATATTTGACGAGCTTAATGAGAAGATTGACTACCTTATTAATGAAGCACAATCGTTTGAATGCCTAGTTCCACCACTTTCTGAAGAGGATGATGTGTCTAGTAATGGGGCACTTGATGAAATGGCTCTAATTAATTATCCGCAAAATGAAACAATGCATTTTTGTGAAGGATCAGTTTTACAAAATGCGAAAGTTTATTAACTACTTTCTTAGCTCTTATCAGAAGGTCAATATTTGGAAAGGAAAGAGGTAAGCTTGATCTCAAGTTTCAAACACGTTCTTGTTTGCTTTAATATATTCTCATCAGCAATCATTTAATAGCATTTATAAAATTTGGTTTCCCCAAACAAGAATAGTGATGCAATTAACATCGAAGAAAAGTTGGTTTATTTTGTGTGATGTCTCATAATTTAAAGCTTTATTATTAAGTTAAATGTAATTGGTGTGTGAGAAATGAGAATCTAATTGCTCTTGATTTCTTTAACCACAGAGAATACTTAGACCATGGTTTAGCTTAATTTTTTATTTAAATTGTAGGTCTATGGTATTGTAATTCCTATTATTAATGTCTTGTTAACATAACATTAAGTATCTGGTAGATTTCTTTAAAAGATATTATTTAGGTTAATTAAAATTTTGGCCTTTGTGCTCATCATTTTTCTATTTAATTCCTATATGAAAAAAAATCTCTACCTGTTAAGTCTTATATGACAAGTTTACAAATTAATCCTTATCATTTACTAAAGTTGTAATACTATTATATTTTGTCTATGTATTACATCATTTTTTGTTTTAATTACTTTTAAAAGTTGTGCACTTTATTTTGGTCTCTACATAAGAACAAAATTATACATTTTTGTTCCTACAGTTGACATTTTTTTTTTTTCATTTTGTTCCTTGTATGAAAAACAATATCACTATTATAGCATTAATAAGCAGTAGGGACTAATTTGAAAAACAATTATTCATTCAGGAATCAAATGTAGAGTTTTTTTTCATGAAGAAACTAAATGAACTAATGTCAAATATAAGGACTAAATTTATATTTTACATTTTTTTTATCAAATTTTCGTTTAGGTTGTTTTTCTATCCCTTCATCTTTTTTTTTCATTCTTTTCCCATTGTGGCCTTTTATATTACAAACAAAATATAAATGATATACCTTCCTTTTTAAGGGTTTTCTTTCTATCTAAAGGTTATAAGATGTATAATTTAATGATTTTACTAAATTGGTTTTTCATGGTTTTTCCTTTCTTTGAAGGAACTACCTTATTGTACATGTTGATTACCTTTTCTTATATAGCTTGTTCTTTTTAGGTGTTTTGTTCTTTTGTTGCAGCAATGGATTGGAATAATTGATTTATACATGTGTGATTTTTGTGGTTCATTTAGTATATTTCTAGTTTGAATTGATTGGTGATCCACCTCTGTAATAAAAGATAAACCTCCAAGAAAACTTATTTTGTTGAACTTGGCCCATATCGCTTGGTGGGATGCTTTTGTATGTTTCCTTTATTCCATGATGTGATTGGAAGGGGAGATAATTTTTTAGGATATAAAACAAGGTAATTTGTACTTCAAGTCTGTTTTGTGGTGATATTGCTTTGTAATGAACATTAACTTACACACTTAAACTTTGCAATCCATATGCATTTATAAGCGTGTTTATCTACATTGATATTTGCTTACAACTGAGCTAACTATTGGGGAGAGTATATTGAGACTTTTGAAATCTAATGATAATGAAATTGATTTAGCATCTTCGTAAAAGTCATCATTTGATTAACATATGTCTATAATATGAGAGTTAGAGTTGGAAATGTATTATGATTTAGGTTTTTTTTTCTTTTCACAAACGTGTTTTAGGTTAATTCTATCATCAAATTTACCTTTTAATAATTGTGACATGTATCTTGTTCAAAAGCTTTTTCTGGAGCAATTGTTTGTTTTTGAAATTTTAATTTTCCTGCATTTATAATCACATGGTTAAACATATCATCCACCTTTTATCCAACTCATTTACAATCTCTATCGTCAAAATGTCTTTTCTATCTTCCTTATTCTTATCTAATGGTATAGGCTGTCGAGTTTGCGCGAAAACTTGCCAGCATACTCTTCTTTCAGCGTGTTCTTGACTGAGTTCAAGTACTACTCCATTTGGTGTTTCCACTTTCTGTTTTTTTTTTCAAACAGATATGAAAATTATTACCTATTTCAATGATTTTGTTTTGCTTTAGTGAGAATCTATTTGAGGATGGTAATCACCTATATCGATTTTCGGATGACGATCCAACTGTGGCACCTTTATGTTACAACATTCCGAGGGGAATAATTACTGTGAAACCTAAGCCTATGACTGAAGTTGCATCAAGGTTGAGGCTTTTATTGTATACAATGTTTGAAGCCTATATAGCTTTGAAGATAGACGTCACGTTGACTATAGAACTATGCATGGAAGTGAAGAATTTGCAAGGTTTTTTTATCTATTTTTTTTTGGCTTATTTTAAAACTAAAAGACGCCATTAATGATGAACATTCATCTAATTGTTCTTAAAATTTTACATTGTTATTTATACAACTGTTGTTTTAGGTATCGAAGAATAGTAGAAGAGCTCCAAAGAGGAGAAATATGGGATTTGTCTAGAGAAGAGAAACTTGCTTTTTTATCAATCTATATAATATGATGACCATACAGCAATCTTAGTATAGGGTCAACCTTCCAGAGCATTGGAAAGAAGGAAATTATTTGGAGACTTTAAATATGTCATTGGTGGATCTACCTAATCACTTTTGGCTATTCAAAATGGTATTTTGAGGGTGAACCAACAACAACCATCATATACCTTTATGCGCCCATTTAATGCAAAAGATAAGCGTTTAAGGGTAAGATATAAATGTTCTTTATTCATTCAATATTGAAAAAGAAAGTGTACATTTCTGATTAAGCTTTGGTTTCATTCCCATGCTGTTAGATTTGTTTCATACTAACATTAAGGCCTTTCTTTAAGTACTAACATAAAAGGCTCTTTAAAGTTTTTTTTTTTTTATTATTTAGACCTGAACTTTTCCTTTTCCAAAACAACTCCTTTACTTAATTGGAATTTTAGTGACTTAATAATATGCTTACAAATCTAATATAAAAGGAAATTCTGTTAAATTTAGAGGGAGAGAAAGAGAGGATAAAAGGATGGAATTATTTAAGTTAATTTGATTGATTTTAAGGTGCTTAGGTTATGTAGAATATCTATATATGTAGACTCTTTCTAGACTAGGGGAATTATATCCAATGAATTGAGAGAAATGATGGGTTTGGTCTATATGCTTTCATGATGAAATATGATTAGCAATGCTATTGATTAAATGCTCACTTTTCAATTCTTTTTTTAAGTGTTGCTAGGTGTATTTAGCATTATTGCTGGTGCACCCAACATTCTAAAAAAATGACAAAATTGTCCTTGTTTGATTTTCCTCTTACGCATCAAGTTGATCCGGAAATCTCTTACGGATCAACTTGATCCGTAAGAGGAAAAATAATTAAATATATTTATTTATTTTATTAATTATAATATATTTATAAATATTGATTTATTATAAATAATTAATTTTTTAATATATTTTTTAGAATAAATTTGTTTAGAAGATGATATTAAATACTTACTCAGTCCCATTATAATTATTGTTTAAGATTATTTTATACATATTAATAAAAATCAATAAATACATAAAAAATAATAATTAGTACTATATTAAAAATTAAAATACTAACTACTTTATAATACATTTTTTTACATGATCATTAGTATAAGTGGGAAAATAGTAATTATAAGAGAATTTAAAAATATTAGTACGTTATATAAAATAAGTATCTTAGATAACAAATGATGTCCATTTTTTGTTTAATTTTTTGTACGAAAATATTAATTTATTTTTTTGTATGACCTCTACTCATGATGTCCATTTTTTGTTTAATTTATTTTTTTCTACACCCTTTTCAACTTCTTTATTTCAATTATATTTAAAGTTATATTTCAAATTATTTTTTATTAGTTGGTAAACTAAGTTAACTAGACCATTTATAATAATTTACATATACTATAACTAAGTTAACTAGACCATTTTAATAACACGCGTGTATATAGACACAAATGGAATACACAATCAATGGAAATAAATAAAACTAACATTACTAATGAAAATAAATAAAACCAACAATACTCATGAAATGGGTTCATGTACAATATCTGTATATACATGGAATATCAATAAAAAAAATATGTACATAAACTACGCTTGATCTGTGTGCCGCCTGCGTCTAGACCTAACATATACTAAATGGTCCTGTGTCACACTCCTGGCCAACCTAAGGCATTCTTCGATCACCTCATGTGTCGATGAGCCAGGCGTGACCACCCCTGGACTCAGATGGCACTCCAACCTCTCAGCAATGTCATCACAAACTTCCTGTTACATACAAAACAAACTGATTACACAAATTATTATGCAAATATTGAGGTAAATGACATAAATTATTAGTATTACTTACCACTGCATGTCTAGGCTCCTCCGCAGATGTCGACAATGCTCCTGGCTCTGGCACGTGAGGGATATCCGTCTGCGGGGCCTGAGGGATGACTTGGGGCTGCAGGGCGTGACAATGAGGCAGAGGATCTAATGCGTGGCCTAGTGTAATGAAAAGATGGGAGATGCGGAAGAACCAGTCCATGTAGTCACTAGAACACTGGCCTGGCACAACGCATACCTCACCTGCTGGAACAATATGATCCTCGTAGTGCATCCACCTGTCGTGTATATCATCATACGAGACCCATGAATCGATAGGAGGAGAAGGAATGGTCTGCGTGTAGCCAAACTGCCGCACGACCCTCTCCGGTCGGTAATAAACAGCAACAGGCCCCCAGCGCAAGAAACCGGAATAACATGATCTGACGTGAAAGTCCCGGACCTCCCGGTGGTCCCCATAAGGGATCCAACAAACATCCAAAATCTGGAGTCGATCCAGGCGCTCCCTGTACGCCGGCGTACGAATGCTCTTCAGGGTCTTCTTGGTTGCAATCCACCTACACGCACACGGAGAATCCTCGTCGTACTCCTGTTCAGCAGTGGAGTCCACGACCGACGGAAAGTGCTCGTAAATCCAGCACTACAGATGTAACATCAAAATTATAAATATTAATAATGAAAGTGTAACAAAATTTAAAGTTGAACATTGTTGAGGCTGAACGAAAAAAAAAACATATTTGTTCCCTGCAACAGTGTGATGTAACCGCCAACCTGTCGGCTGTGGCTCATAGATGCATCGTTCAGCTGGTCGTACATATGCACCAAAGCAGCCACTCCCCAAGCGTACCTCTTCGTCATACTGAGGTCACGAAGGGCCTCCAAGTAGAAAACATGGACATTGGTTGCACTCTTGTTAGCAAACAGAGTGCAACCCAGAAGGTGAAGAAGAGATGCGCGAGTCGCAACTGTCCAATGACCTGCCTGGCATCGACGCTCATATATATCACGTACCCATTGCAGGCATACGTAGGGTCTGCGACACTGGGCTGTCTCAGCCTTAGCAGACTCTAGAGAGACCATCAACAAGTCCACCAGCATCTGAACCACATCGTCCACGTGCAAGGGCTCAAAAGCGTGTAAGTCGCCAATCACGGGAAGATGGAGAAGCGAGGAGACGTCGTCCAACGTAATGGTGAGCTCTCCCACCAGGAGATGGAAACTAGACGTCTCCTGGTGCCACCGCTCCACAAATGCGGACAAAAGTCCCCGATCGCCGGTGTCTACTGAACACGCGATCAGAGGACTTAGTCCTGTACTAGCAACAAGTCCCTTAAGGGCAGGGACATGCCTGCCTAAACTGTGGACCTTCCTCCCATGAGAGGATAGCTTCAATTCAGGTTGCTCCTGAATTGAAGTATAAAGGAATGCAAAATTTGTTAAAATCATCATTTAAAGGAAAACTAATTTCAATCATAAAGTATAATTTACAAGTAACTAAAAATAAATAGTATAAATACCTCTCCCGTCCATATGCTGCAAGCAACGTGATCCGCATACAGGGTCAACACGGATGGGTCGCTCGGACCACCTGGAAATCCCTCATGCTCATCCCCAGCAGCCTCTGCGCCTGTGTCCGCAGGAATGTCCTCTACAGCAGCTGGTGCCTCCATCGGGTCATCCTGAACATCTGGCGCAGGGATGACTGGCTCATCGTGCGCCACAGTCACAACGACTCGCTGCCTCCATGCGGATACAGTAGGTTGTCGACGTTGCGGAGCATCATCGGAATCATCACGATCTCCTCTGCCCACACCTCTACCAGTAACCTAACCTAAGGCATGACCTAATCCTCTGGTCCTAACCATGATCTGCAAATGAGTGACGCAAATTCAATCACCGATTTCATTCACTCAAATTTCATTGGTCTAACGCAAATTTCATTGACTGAAAGTTGCGCAAGCTGTCAAGCTTTCATTGATTGTAGGACATGTATGTCAAGAAAGGCTACACATGTTAGGCTTTTATCGGGTTAGTTTTTATTCAGTACACTATATGATTGAATGGAAATTGATTATGGATCCTAATATTATTGATATTAGATGAACAAAGCCAAAGAAAGAAGAAATCAATCTTCTTGAAATGGAAGCAACTCCTCATCTTTTGGCAAATAGAAGCCTCACTTATGTGGACTGGTCAAGCTATATGCTTATTCATTTGGTTCAACCTATAAAGGAAGTACATGGTCATAACTTAGTTAAAGGATACTCTATCCTTTATGAGCTATTTCTTTTCTAATACTGGCAGTGAAGTGCATTCCTATGAGCCCCAAGCAATTGAAATATTAACTACTAAGTAGTTTACCAAGTGTTTTTATGATTCATTCTAATATCTCATGCAAGTTGTGATTTTTTTAAAACTTAAACGGTAAATTTATGGAAGTGATTGTTGTATGACCAAAATTAATATTTACTCCAATATGTTTTTAACGTGGTTCAGTTGCTTTACCTGCTTTGCCATATTTCTATTTTTCTTCTTCTTCAGATTTGATCAAAATGCTTATTGCTCTAAAATTTGCATTGAAATGGAAAGTGTTTGATATAAAACCATTTGTATGGAATAGTTGGTTCATCATTTGTGATATTATATTATAGCCGACCATGTGGCTTAGAGTTCTAAATAACTTAAGGTTTTGGGATAGTTGGTTCATGATTCCAAATGCATTTCTTCACATACAGGCTCAGAGGTTCTAAGCAAACTACCTTATGTTAATAGGATGTTTTTCCTTTTGGTGGTGATCAACCATTGAACATGCTCGGTTTCATACATGTACTGCATCCAATCATCAAAAATAAGTGGGCAAAAGCTTGTGTTGGGACAGCCACGATCATCTCCCAGGTAGGCTCACTCTTGGTACTACATAGTTTCATCATGCCAAATTCCTAGTTCTATCATGTCAAATTCCTATTTCCTAGTTTAATCCATTAATTGCAAGTATTTGCATCTATCTATCTATCTATATATACCTGTTGAGTTGTATGCCTGAACTGGAGAATTTGGATTTTCTATTTCTATTCATTGTTGTTCTCCTCTAATTAAATTGTTAGATATGAATTTAGGTACAAGAAGCTGCAGATTGCTTGGGTGCTGACTGTGTGCCTCGATATGTTGAGATGAAGCACATGGAAGATGGCTTATAGGGAGTACATGGAAGTTGGCTTATATGAAGCACATGGAAGTTGGCTTATAGGGATATCAATCATATTGGTCATAACTTAGTTAAAGGAAGTACATGGAAGTTGGCTTATATGAAGCACATGGAAGTTGGCTTATAGGGATATCAATCATATTGGTCATAACTTAGTTAAAGGAAGTACATGGAAGTTGGCTTATATCAAGCACATGGAAGTTGGCTTATAGGGATATCAATCATATTGGTCATAACTTAGTTAAAGGAAGTACATGGAAGTTGGCTTATATAAAGCACATGGAAGTTGGCTTATAGGGATATCAATCATATTGGTCATAACTTAATTAAAGGAAGTATATGGAAGTTGGCTTATATGAAGCACATGGAAGTTGGCTTATAGGGATATCAATCATATTGGTCATAACTTAGTTAAAGGAAGTAGATGGAAGTTGGCTTATATGAAGCACATGGAAGTTGGCTTATAGGGATATCAATCACATTGGTCATAACTTAGTTAAAGGAAGTACATGGAAGTTGGCTTATAGGGATATCAATCATATTGGTCATAACTTAGTTAAAGGAAGTACATGGAAGTTGGCTTATATGGAAGCACATGGAAGTTGGCTTATAGGGATATCAATCATATTGGTCATAACTTAGTTAAAGGAATGAATTTGTATGCAATTACATAAAAGGCAATTACATATTCGCATTAAATCAAATAAAGTATTTAGCAAATAATTAGCATACATTCATGGCAATTTGTATGAAACAATAGATATTCATGACACTATTTATCAAATATTTAGCATACATTCAGAGGTATCAAATAATATTTGGCAATTTTTCAATTAAAATCAAACTGTGAGTTTTACGGATCAGGTGATCCGTAAACATTTTCTAGATCAAGTTGATCCGGAAGATGCTTAGGGATCACTTGATCCATAAAGCTCCCAGCAATTTCTGACAGCGGTTTCCGCCATTGCCGGCAACACTGGACCAAGAAAGGTAAGGTTCACGGTGCTTACCTCGACGGTGGATGCTAACCTCCTCAACGACGGCGTTGCTCTTCGCAGAAGCTTCCTCATAACACCACCGCAACAATGGCAGCAACCTCCTCAACGAAGAAGAAGAAGAAGAGACACAAAGAAGATACACAAAGAATGAAGAAGAAGACACACAAAGAATGAAGAAGAAGCAGGAAGAAGAAGAGTTGATCCGAAAGAAGAAGAAGCAGAAGCAGAAACGCGGGGAGAGAGAGAGGTTTCGTTTTTTAAAAAAAAATTAGGGAGGGGCATTATGGCCTTTTCACAACAATTGCTGGGTGCACCTAGCAGCACTCCTTTTTTTATTAGGTGTCCCTCCCTTTCCTCGAGCCCCTTATTCATTTTGCTTTAGTTTATGGTACTGGATCTAGACCAACACTCCCATGCTATTCTCCCGGAGATCGACATCGACAAAGAATAATGGATGCAGCCCATAGTTTCTTAAAAAGTGGAGGCCTTTTAATAGATTTTATTGCAAAGGTTGCATATGCAAGTAAGATCCTTAAATAGTAGGTTCTTTAAGGGATTGTTTATGATTGGTGTGCTTTAAGTTATTTAAATTGTGAAATCATGGAATATTTCATGTTCATGAACACACTCTCACATCTCAAATTCTACACTTAGTTGAATGGTTTAAAGTATAAGATTTTATATTTTGGATAAAAGAGCAATATCACTTAAACTATATCCATTTATGTATTTATGTGAAAGTTTGAATAAATATGTGCATGCATTCCACATTGTGATTACTTGTGATTGTTAAATGAAATAGCTTATAATTAACTTGTAGAGGTGCATTTCATCTTTTACTTTGAGGATCCTAAAATTTCTACTTATTGATACTTAGGTTTAGCGCAGATTTGGGTAAGAATGAGGTTGAGGTCTTGAAGCATGTGTCAAACTACTTAGATCCAGTTGACTCAGAATTATTATTAGACCTACTTGCCACTTCTGAGTTGAAGGTGACATATCAGTCTTATGATTGGGGTTTGAACTGCTAGTGTGTTTTAATCAAATTTGTCATCATTAGACCTGTATTCATACTAATTGATTCTGCCATACAAAGTACTAATGTAATCAATACCATATGCTAAATTTCGTGCAAAATTCGTACATTTTTTTATTGAAAGGTACATGATGTAGGCCAATAGGTCCCTAGAAAAATTGGTTATTATTTTTGTGTGTTTCATCTTCCTAACTATAATAACTTCTAGGTTCTATTTATTGTGAAATGAAACTTATAATGACCCACCAAATATACTCCGCAATTCACATTTAAGCGCTAGATTGTGGAGATAGTGAGCAATGTCAACTCTCGTGTTTAAACTTTTGCATTCTTGTATACATGAATTCTATATTTTTTAACTTTTGATGACCTTGTTCTTCTAAGTTCAAATAGGTCTATTGTTATATGTACTTATAAGTAAGCATTACCACGATTATTGTATCACCTTAATAGTGTATTATTTATCTAAAAGGTTTAATGTCCTTTATATCTTAATGTTTTTTTTTTATTTTGGTCCATTAAATTTTAAAAATGATATTTTGATTTTTTATATTTCAGAAGGATTTTATTTTGATTCTTTTAGCAAACATATTTAACAAATTTTTTTGACATATCTATTAATGTTAATTAAGTGAAACGACAATGTTTCAAACAATGATAATTTTGGTCCTTTAAAATTTTAAAATGGTTTCAATTTAGTCTATTTAGTTTTTAAATATTTTTATTTTGATCATTTAAGTTTTTTTTAAAAAAAATTCGTACCAGTAGGGTCAATTTCATACATATATACTCAATGTATACTTCTGATAGCATATCATCAATATATTTAAGATTAAGTTATGGTTCTAAAAATGTAAATAATCAATCAGTTTAAAATTTTTGATTATTTAGCATTCACAAAAGGTTTTGATGCTTTTAAGAAAAAAGATAATTAATTATTTAATCTTGATAATTGATTATTCGAGTTCAAATAATAAATTATTTGATATTAATAATATAGAAGTTTTCTTTCTAAAACTCAAGTTTATCGAAGAACGAAATAACAAACTATCCAAAAACGAATAATAATTTATTGAGAGACAAAATGCTTTTCTCTCTAAAATAACAACAAATTTGTTCGACATCGAATACTTATTAACCAAATACCAAATTATTTCATTTCAAAATTATATTATTTTAAGTAAAAAAAATTGAATATGTGATTAAACAATTTCAAAATAATTTCTGAAACATTTCTTTAATAAGATTATAAACTTCTTAAAAAAAATTATAGCATATATATATATATATATATATATATATATATATATATATATATATATATATATATGTATATACACACACACTTTATAACATTCTGTTTTCGATATATTTTTTTTCTTATTTAGTATAATATATAGAATCTCACAAATACGTTTTATTTTTAAATAAATAAAATCTATATAAATCCCAATCAATAAAACAAATGTGTTAAAAACAGAATATTAGAAATTATTTTTGCTAACACCTCACTTTCTCAAGATCGAAATTCACATATTTTAAAACCAACTTTTTTTTATGCCGGAACATGTTACTAATGTTACTTAATATGAAAATGTTTAAGCCTCCTAATTCACTTTTGGCGTACACACTACGATATGAGTGTACACGTTAACAAGACAGTGACTGAATTGGTATTACACAAAATTGAACTATTTTCTGGTTTGAATTCTAATAAAACGCCAGGGAAATATATAGAAAATATTAATTACACTATTTTTCCCTTTAAATCTTGTAAAAAACCATCAAGCAGCAATTTTGATCTATCTATTCCTCACAAGTCTTGGAAAAAACCAAATCAAGGGTATATCAAATGCAACATTGACGCCTCTATCTTTAAAGATCAAAATGCTTTTGGGGCGGGAGTTTGTACTCGTGACAGCCAAGGTACTTTTCTAAAGGCTAGAACAATGTGGTTCCCTGGAATCGCAGAACAACACGAGAAGCTGAGGCTTTGGCTCTGCTGCATGCTCTTCAGTGGACGTGTACCTCGCAGCTAGCAAATGTTGTTTTCGAGCTGGATTTTAAAACAGTTCTTGATGGTATAAACTCCACAACACATGGCTTAATTGATTTCTGTTGTGAACCAATTTAGACAATTTAATTGAAATTGTTAGTAGTTACCTTTCTGTATCTAACTAACTTCATTAGTTGTTATAAAATAGAAAGGTGTGAATAACATAGATACAATGAGTGTGCATCTATTGTGCAAAAGCCTAAATCTTCTCTTTCTCTCCATAACTCGTTCCGGTGTGTATGAGTTCTTGCTATCAATAGCTCCAACAAATTGATATCTAGAGCGCGCCTAGGTTCAAGTGCAAATTCATGTAGCTATGAAAGAAAAGTAAAGATCACATCAAGAGCAACAGTGGCCGGCAATAGTGGTGTTCCGAGAAACCTTCCAATTCTTAATCGCAGGAATTGGGATCGATGGATAGTGCAGATAAGAGCCTTGTTTAGATTTCAAGATGAGCTTGAAATTGACCAAGTGCAAGTTCCACTGAATCACAGAGAGCAGAGCACAAAGAAGTAATCAGAAGGGATGGGAAAGCATTATTCTTGATCCATCGATGTGTAGATCCCAACATATTTGAGAAGATTCAAGCATCATCTTTAGCAAAGGAGGCATGGGACATCCTAGCAAAGTGTTACACAAGTGGAGATAAGGTGGGAAAAGTGAGACTTCAATCTCTGAGAAGACAATATGAAACTGCAAATGAAAGCCATTGAAAGAATTGCAAATTACTTCACTAGAGTATTGAATCTTACCAATCATATGAAGAGTTGTGGTGAGAAGATCTCGGACCAAATTATCATAGAGAAGATCATGAGGACCCTGATTCCAAGCTTTGACCACATTATAGTTGCTATCGAAGAGTCCAAAGATGTTGAAAGCATGAAAATTGAAGAATTGTGAGGTTTATTGGAAGCCCAAGAACTGAGGTTAATCGGAAGAGGAAGTGTGAAACCTACAAAACAAGTTATGTAGGCCCAAACCTCCAAGAAAGGTAGCAGTGACAAAAAGAAATGGAAAATTCCATAAGGGCAATTGGAATTCGAACCAGAAGAAATTAAAGAGTTGAGGTGGAGCAGAAACTTCTCGAAAAGGTACTGCAAGATTTTCTAATAGCAAAGATGGAAAGAAGGGATTCGATAAAAGGAAGATTCAATGTTATAATTGTGAGAAGTGGGTATGTGGATGAGTGCTGGCAGAGGAAAGGGAAATAGGTCAAAAACAGTAAAGAAGAAGCCAACGTGGGTCAAGATGGAGATTTTGACTCTGATCCAGTACTACTAATGGTGACTATCGGTGGTGGAGATCTTCATTCTGAGGCTTGGTACTTAGATATTGGATGTTCAAATCACATGGTAGGCCGTAAAGATTGGTTAATTGATCTTGATACAAGTAAGAAAACACAAATTAAACTTGCAGATAGCAAAGCTCTAACAGTAGAAGGTATGGGAAATATTGTGACAAAGAGAAAGGATGGGAAAGTTGCATTAATAGAAAATGTACCGTTTGTACCAGGAATGAAATGCAACTTGATGAGTGTTGGCCAACTGATAGAGAAGGGATTCTTAGTCATCATGAAGCTTGATTACCTTGAGATGTATGATCAACATCAGAGATTGGTGCTCAAGTCTCCACTGTCTAAGAACAAACCTTTCAAACTACAATTCGACCTGCTAGGGTGAAGTGTCTAATTGCAATTGAGGAGAACAAGGAGAGCTGGCTATGGGATCTCAGGTTTGGTCACTTTAACTTTATAAGCCTTAATCAATTAAGGTCTAAAGATATGGTGATTGGACTGCCAAGGATTGTTGTACCAGAAAGGGTGTGTGAATCATGCATGATAGGTAAACAATCTAGACACAACTTTAATTCCTATTTGCCTACGAGATCTATTGACTTGTTACATGTGATTCATTTTGATGTATGTGGTCCAATGGAAGTGTCTTCCTTAGGTGGAAATCTGTATTTTTTGACTTTTGTGGATGAGTTCAGCAGGAGGATGTGGTTGTATTTGATCAAGCACAAAAGTGAGGTCTTTGCAACTTTAGAGAAATTCCAAGTAATGGCTGAGAGGCATAGTGGCAAGTAGATCAAGATCTTGAGGACTGATAGTGGAAGAAAGTATACCTCAAGAAAATTTGAAGCTCATTGTACAAACCTTGGCATTCAACATGAAGTAACAACACCCTACACTCCTCAACACAATGGTCTTGCAGAGAGGAGAAATGGAACAATGTTGAACATGTGCAGAAGTATGCTTAAACAGAAGGGTTTGCCAAAATCCTTTTGGGGTGAAGCAGTGGCTACAACAACCTACTTGCTGAATAGGTACCCTACCATGAGACTTCTGCAAAAGGTACCTGAAGAATATTGGACAAGAAGAAAACCAATTCTTAGTCACTTGAGAATTTTTGGTTCCTTGTGCTACAAACATATAGCAGATGTTAGAAGGAAAAAATTGCAGGACAAAAGTGAGCCCATGATTCTAGTTGGTTATCATGATACTGATTCAAAGAAAAGAATTGAGGTAAGCAGAGATGTATTAGTATGTGAAAATGAATCCTGGAATTGGGAAGAACAAAAGAGCAGAGTTGGCAACTTAATTCCTATCTCTAATGAGAATAAAAATAGTGAGCAAAATGATGTTCGTGAGACTAATGCAGACTTTGAGGGTGCAGATATTGGGCCAAGGTCTGTTCAAAGACCACAAAGGTAGAGGCAAATCCCTTCAAGGTTCCAAAAATTTGAATACTCCCAAATAATGCAGTTACTAATGATGGTGACTTGATACACTTTGCATTGCTAATTGACATTGAGCCAATTAATTTCACTGAAGTAGTAAAGGAGCTTACCTAGAAGAATGCTATGCTGGAGGAACTAAAAGCTATTGAGAAGAACAAAACATGGGAATTAATTAAGCTACCTTCCAATAATAAACCCATTGTTGTAAAGTGGGTATTCAAGTTGAAGTTGAACTCTTATGGGTCAATAGCAAAGCATAAAGCAAGATTGGTGGCTAAAGGTTTTCTGTAGAAGCCTGTAGTGGACTACAAAGAAGTATTTGCCCCAGTTGCCAGGATTGAAACAATAAGTCTGGTGATTTCCTTAACTAGCAAAAGTAATTGGTCCCTTTACCATCTTGATGTGAAGTCAGCATTTCTAAATGACCCACTTGGTGAAGAAATATTTGTAACACAACCCCCTAGTTTTGAACAGAAAGGGAAAGAAAAGTATGTCTACAAGTTGAATAAGACTTTGTACGACTTAAAGCAAGCACCCAGATGTTGGAATAAGAGGATTGGCTCATTTTTTTGCTGAACATGAGTGCGCTAAATGCTCTGTTGAATATGGAGTCTATGTGAAGTTAGGAAAGAACTCAAGTCTAGTGATCATTTGTCTCTATGTTGATGATCTACCAGTGACTGGGAATGACTCAATTGAGACTGAAAGGTTTAAAGTGTTGATGAAATCTGAATTTGAGATGATAGACCTAGGGAAATTGACCTAGTTCCTAGTGATAGAGTTTATAACTACAGAAGAAGGGATCATGATGCAACATAGGAAGTACACTACTGATGTATTGAAATATGGTAAACTGCAATCCAAGTGCTACACCTGCAAAAACCACACCAAATGGGAGAGCAGTTATGAAGGTGAAGCAATGGATTCAACACTGTTCAAACAAATTGTTGGCTCCTTAGATATCTCTGCAATAGCAGGCCTGATATATGCTATGCAATTATTTTGATCAGTAGGTTTATGCATGAACCTAAGGAAGTTCATATGACAACTGCTAAGAGAGTACTAAGGTACTTGAAGGGAACTCAGAGTTTTTTAAGTACTTAATTTTTCTCTTCTGTTCGTGGTGGTCATCATCCATCTGGCCTCTGACATCAAACCTTTTCTCTTGTGTTCTCTCCTTTATTCTCAAACTTATTCTCTTCTCTTCTCTGTTATGAAACTTGTCTTTTCTTCTCTATTCTGAAACTTTTTATGTTCTCTATTTGTGAAAATACAATTAATGTTTGTTATGTTTCTCTGTAGGATGTCTGATGAAATCAGTCTTATTTTGCACCACAATGGTAAATTCATATAAAATGAAAATGGGGCACTGGAGTATGTTGATGGTGAATTCTGTGTCTGGGAAGAAGTTGAAACATATTTGGTTAATGTATGGACACTCCAAGAATTGTGCAAAGCCAGCCGCAACTATGTGAAGTTTGTTTCATTATGTTATTTGGTGCCTGGTATTGGTTTACAAAGGCTAGAGAATGATCGTGATGTGTTGTCAAAGAGGCTCGATCACTGGTTGAGGGAAGCATCCAATTGCAATATGCTAAGCTTAGGGACTATTCACATGAGTTAACAAGAAGCAATAAAGGATCACCTGTGAAAATGAATTGCATTCCCATACCTAGATTTTCTCCACAATTCCACTGAATTTGTATATGTTTAGATGCATGCAAGAAATGATTCAAGGTTGCCTGCAGACCTTTTATTGGTCTTGATGGTTGTTTCCTAAAAGGGTACTATGGCGGTCATTTGCTTGCAACAGTGGGACAAGATGCAAACAATGCTTTTTTGTGATTGCATATGCAATAGTAAATGCTGAAGATAAAGATAACTGGAAGTGATTCCTCACTTTGTTACATGAAGATATAGGAGACTACAAGCAATATGGCTGGAATTTCATGTCAGGCATCCAAAAGGTGCAATTCAATATACAAAGTTGATTTCATGCATGCATATGTGATAGTAATATAATATCCTGTATCCTGGACATTTTTGTCAGTAAGTACAATAATTGAAGGATATAAATGTCAATAAGTGACTTTTACAACTCATGTGAGTGATTTTTACATTTTATTGATTAGTTATTGTTAAATTGTGTTATGCATAACTAACCACTATTTATTACTATTATAGGAAACAATCTTCATACCTCCACCAATGTCGACTGAATTTAGACCACCTCTACTTAGGCCTCCAGCACCAATTCGAATTATAATGTCAGATGAAGTGTCTCATAATAAGAACTAACCGAATTACATGAGCTTCATACCTACACCAGGAATGCCCAGCCGCTAATATTCAAAGAACTAAAATATGAGATAGATTAATCTTTTATTTATAGTAGATAGTGATTAATTATTATAATTTGGATAAATTTGTAATGATTGATATACTAATACAATGTTTATTTTGGTATTTTGGTACAATATTTATTTTGGATAAGTTATGTTGTGATAGAAAAATTATTATTCATTATCAATATTATTGATATTATGTTTTTTTATAAATTATTTTTGCAAAATATTTTTTTAAGTGATTATTGTGACGTTATGCTTGTAACGATAAAAAAATATCAAAAATCTATTATAAAATTATATTTTACCCATAAAAATTAAATTACTGACATTGTCATCCAAAATTGGTGACTATTTTCATCCAAATGACCAAAATATATCACAAAATTGACATTTTGTTCCAAAAGAAGGTACTGACATTTAGGTTCAAATAAAACTACTAACAAATTCCTCCAAGAAAAAAATTACTGAGAATTTGATCCATAAAAATTTTACTAACATTTACGTCCAAAAATGATTTCTTAGTGACGTTTTCGTCCAATCTAGTTAGCATGGGCGCATTGACAATCAATTTTGTGACAAATTTATCCCTTTGTGCCACGTAGGCAACTTTTTTAATGGTAACGAAAGAAAGTTTATGGCAAAATATTTTTGTCGTACTTTTAACACTTTCGATGACTAAATTTTGTATTTAAATCTTTTAGGGACACATTTATCATCGAATTACACTTTCAAAGATAAAAATGACTATTTATCCTAAAAAATAATACAGAACTATCAAGATCAAGAACCACAATAAGGATGTTGATTGCTAGCGAGATCAAGAACCACCATAAACATGACTCGGCTAACAAAATACCCTGGATTTGTCGTTCAACTCCATTGCTTGTTATTATTCTTCTTTTTAATACTATAAATATATGTTTTATTTAAAAAAACGCAGGAAATCAATTAAAATACTCTCTTTGTCCCAAAATAATATATATTAGATTCTATTACACAAACCAAGAAAAAATAATAAATAGAGAAAAGAAAATAGTAATTTTATAAAAAATAATCTTATATAATCATTAATTTATTTATAGATTTTGTCAATTGTCATTAATATTATAAGAAATATAAATAAAAATAACAAATTAATGTTTCATTAAAAAGCTAAAATGATAATTATTTTGGAATAATTTTTTTCTCTCACGTGACATATATAATGACACAAAAAGAGTAATAAAAATAAACTAATGTCATTTCTTGTTATTAGAAAAACTAAATTAGCATAATTTTTTATGTTATTTAGAGACTAAATTAATATTAATTTCTTATAGATGTCATATATACTCCATCTTGTCCATGGATTAAACTAATATATCTCTTCTTTTTTGTTATTATGTTTTTTATCCAAAGTATTTACTTGCTTATCGATGACTATTTTTTGTCCAAAAACATGTCTAGTCACCTTTAATTTGATGGGATTTTCTCTTTTTAATCCTATTATTTTTATTCACAAGACTTAAACTCAAAATCTTATTTAAGGAAACACAATAATCAAAACATTTAAGAAATAAAATAAAAGTCGACTCAATTAATTTTTCAAAAACCAAAATAATAATTTACTTTAATTTTAGTGACATAATTAGGGTAATACATATTCAATCATACACAACAAATTGCTACAAAGTTAAGTACTTAAAAAACTTTTGAGATTATATAAAAATAAAATAAAGCTTGAGTGTTATGGGCAAATTCCAAGAGAGCCAGCTTGGTCCTTATCTAATTGGATACCTTATGTTTTCCTATTAATCAGAGATGAATATATATATATATATATATATATATATATATATATATATATATATATATATATATATATACACACACACACACGTGGCTTGGGACCCTTATAGTGAAATGTTGGTGCTTGAATACAAAATTTGAATTCAAGGTATCATATGTTGGACAAGTGGCCTTAATAACTTAAGAGGGAGGGTGAGTTAAGTTTCAAAATTTTTCCACTAACAAACTTTAACCCCCTTTCAAATGATAGACTTAGAATGCAGAAGAAGAAGCAACAATCAATTTAATCGATGTTCTTTAAACGTGTAAGATAAAATTGATTGCAATAAAATAAATGAGATAAGGGATGAGAGAAATGTAAACTCAAATTATACTGGTTCGGCCACTTCCCGTGCCTACATCCATTCCTCAAGCAATCCACTCGAGATTTTTCACTGTCTCTTTAAATCCTTTACAGACTTTGAACACACCTTGGGATCCCTCACCCTTGTGTTCAAGATTCTCCAAGAGACAACCTGTCTCTTGATTACAATTCTCACAATCCAAGAGACAACCAGTCTCTTGATTACAACTGACTTTATGAGACTAATAGAAAGATTTCTCTCCTTTAGAATGGATGATACAAATTGAAGATCCTAGAGGAATTTCTCAATCTTAGAGATGATAATACAATTTGAAGTTCCTAGATGAATTCTCAACAGATTTGCAAGTGTTTGCCCAAAAGTTGTTGAGAAAGCATTTGGCAATTAAGTTCTCTTAGAATATCTCTCTCTTGCTTTTTGAAGTCAGACACATATATATAGGCCCTTCGTGCCTTTTCAAAATAGTTTGAAGAGATGTATCTTTTCAAAAAGCTTTTTCTGAAATTTTTCACTGGTAATCGATTACAGGTTTCTGGTAATCGATTACACAGTTATATTTTGAAGGGTCATGTCTTTTCAAAGTGTTTTCTAAAGTGTCGTTGTTGGTAATCAATTACATGATTCAAAATTCAAATTCAAAACCCTTTTTAAATCCTTTGCTTCAAAATTATCTTCTGGTAATCGATTACCAGAGCCTTGGATGTTGGAAACAATGTGTTTTAAGGCAAAATCTTGATCAACCAATGAGATTGCTTGAGGCCTTATCTTTTTCTTGATCTTGTTTGCTTTGGCCTTGAATTATTCTTGAAGCAATGCTTAACCTTTGAATGTTTGTTGAAGCAACCTTGTTGTTTAATTCTACTTTGGCATCTTCAAAACCCTGTATTTATACATTCATATTCTTCCCCTTTTTGATGATGACAATCAATGTTAAGCAAACTCTTTTTAGCATCATCGAAACCTGCATGATTCACATTCTCTCCCTTTTTGATAATGAGAATCTTTATCAAGCAAATTATTTTAGGCATAATCAAAACCTGAAACTTGCATGATTCACATCGTATTTAATACGATACTATTGAAAGGTCTATTACTACGAGACAATCTTGTTATTGCAATGTGAATTTTTTTTTTCAATAGTTAAACGAGGTTAAATGCATAAAGAAAACAAATTGCATAATCAAACAAGATATACTTAACACCCCCAACATTATCCTCATGCATGCTCCACCACTATTTACTGAGTTAATGACCTCTTAAAACTATATTGGAAAAGTTTATTTAAATTTATTTGTTGAAATAAATATATATTTTAATAAAATAAATAACTTTTTATTTTTATAGTGTGTTTATTTAAATTGTTTCTATTTAAAAAGAATAATCTTTTGTTTATTTTAAAAAAATAAATCATATTTGTTTCTTTAAAAAGTGTTTATATAAAATATATTTATTTTTAAAAATTTAAATAAACTCCCTCAATATTATCACACTCAGATCAATATTAGAAAAACTATCTTCGACGACTATTTTGGGAGACAATCAATGACGGTTTTAAACCGTTTTTGAAGTCAGACTTTTCACGACGTTAGAAAAAGTATCTTCGACGATTATTTTGAGAGACATTCAAAGACGATTTTAAATAGTTTTTGAGGTCAATGTCATGGAAGGTCTTGACTTTCCACGACGGTTTCAAAAAATCGTTTTAAAAGGATATAATTTCTAAGACGGTTTGTCTTGCAAAACCATCTTAAAATGTTTTTTTTTTTTTAAAAATTGAGAATTCTAAGAAAGTTTTTAAAAAAATCATCTTAAACAATTTTTGGATGAATCGTCCTCTAATTATTTTTTAAAAAATATTTTAAAATCGAGGATTTTACGATGATTTTTCCAAAACCTGTCTTAGAAAATAGATTCTTAAGATGATTTTTTTTATTTTTAAGACGATTTTTTTATAACCATCTTAGAATGTATTTTTAAAAAAAACATTATACAGATATTATTAAAAAATATTATTTTCTTTATATTTTTAAAACAAAAATAAAAATTTGAAAGAGTGGGTGGGTTGAGACAACATGTCTGAAGCTCATTTTTATAGTCTAGTATTAATCATCAAGTAAAATAATAAGAAGCATAGGACGAGAAGAAGAATAAGGCCAAAGCATATTGTTTCATGGATGAAGCTGATACAAATGTGTAAAATAATGAACGCCCAACAAATGCCACTGACATAACTGTAATTTGCAACTAGTGGATTGCAGTCATCTAGCTAGGCAAAATGAATTTGTTTAGAAAAACTAAGTAATCTAATAAAATATATCATTTATATTGACAAGAATGTATCATATCCTTCACAAGGCATTATCATTTGGATAGGAAAAATGAACTTGGTCAAGAAAACAAACTAATCTAATAGAATATATCATTTACACATTCACAAGAATATATCATATCATATCCTTCAGGAGGCATTCTATCAAGCAAAGAAGTATGCTTTGGACATGCCATTAACCACATATAACTATTGAACTTTTAACATAAAATACATGCAGCAGTACTAACCGTCTCAAGGACCATTCAAAACTGAGATGCCACAAATTGCATAACCAATAAGGGTTCTACATAAGACAATATAGAAGTTGTTGCAGCATCTATCTCATAAAGATGCTCATAGATATTATCATCCCTCTCTGATTCCCCAAGATATTGTTCGGTGGGTCTACTATTATTCATGCCCCTATGATACAAAATTTCTTCAGTTGTACAAAATAGAAAAAATAAAATAGATGAAAAATTATAATCAATTCTTATATATGTTCATTTTGTAAACACTTTTGAAATTGAAACACCAAATGAAACAAAAACCGCTCAAATGCATAGGTCCATCGACCCCTATTTGAGAGATGATAATATCTACAAGAATAAATTCCATTTAAAAAATAAAGAAATAAATAAATGGTAAAGACAAAGCAAGCTTAGTTAAGAAAAATAATCAGAGCAATAAGTGAGTAAACAAATTGTTCCAAAAGTTAATCAATTTCTCAAAGTGCTTTTATGAAGAACTACCGCATTTTAGTAAATATACATGTAGTTGCAATTAAAAAATATTATTAAACTAAAATTAAGAAACCAGATCATGATTCCAATGCTATAATTTCATAAAAGCAACAAAATATTTGCTTACTATTGATTTGGCAATAGCCTTTGCAGAAGTGGAAGTTTTATTGGAGAGCAAAAACCTAGTGTTTCTTGGGACATCCAATGAAAAGGGATATGAACCACATCCATTTGCAACAGTTACCTATGATTTACAAGATATAGATCAATTAGCTCTTATGAATTGGTAATTTAAAAAAGAAATCGAAAAAAAAAAAACAAGATTTGAGCTTTAGAATAAGAGTCTTCAAAGAGATAGATTGTATCTATTTCCTAATCATTTTCAATTAATCTACTTATAATGCCAAAACATTTTATCAAAGTTTGAATAAAACCAACATTGTCAGAAGAGTTTACATGCTTACCTCAAACATATTCAAGTATCTAGCAAAAGGTAAAGGCAAGAAGCACTCCCAATTTTGATGTTTCAATTGAAACCTTTCTAGAACACTCAACACTTCCAAGCTATTACTAATGTTTCAATTGAAACCTTTCTAGAGCATTCGACACTTTCAATCTTCTCATTGGCTTCCCATAGTTCTGGAAATACCTCCTTCATATTATGGATGCTCTCTAAGGTATGATCCACTTCCGCAGATAATGTAGTATACTGCATCCCTTGCTATTCTTGCCCATAATTTCCTCCAAAGAAAAAAAATAATATATTAATACTTAGAAGAATCACAAAAGTACATCAAATAAAATCTAAAGTGCCAATTCATTGATCATTTTCCCTAATTTCATTGTTTGTCTATAAATGGTTGCATGATACTCCAAAGCACTTGTTCCATTAGGAGCAGTAGGCTGCGAACCTTAGTGGCATCATGATAACTACGTTTCTTATGTATAGACAAGGGCACCTGTTGCATTTGTTTTAGCATCTTGATATAGGCCTTCTTGTATTAGGGAGACTTTTGATTTTCTCTAGCTGCGGGGTATGCCCCGTTTATTGTTGTATCATTTTGGGTTTAATATAATTTACATTTTTCCCAATCATGATAACTACAAAATCTGAGTTAATTTGATAGTCAATTTTGGCTAATAATGATTGCAATTTCTTCACTTTACTATTGTTTTTAATGAAATAATGATTGCAATTTTTTATTAGCAGAAGTCAAAAGAAGAAGATTTCAAGTACTTAAGTGGAAAATTGATGCAAAAAATTGAAAGAAAAAGTCTTGAAGAAAAGTTGGGACAATTGGACAGCTCGTTTAGCGCATGATATCGGCCCAGTGCATGCTCGCTTAGCAACCAGCTCGCGCTTAGCGCAAAGAAGGCCCAAGGTCGTGCTTAGCGCGAACACCGTGCTAAGCGCGTGATTAAACTGCCATTCTCGCTAAGCCCAAGAGTGCGTGCTCAGTGCACAGTCAACGTGAAAAGTAAGCTACCTTAGGCCTATGAAAGGAGTACAAAGCTAAAGGGAAAGACACACCGAGTCTTAGAGCTCTCTAGTGAAGAAATCTAAAGCTTGAACACCTCTAATAGGGGAAACCCTTATTCTCAGCCATTCCCCCCTTCCTTTCTTCTAAACATCCAGCCCCTTCTTTCATCCACATTAGCCCCTGAAGTGTAAAGTCTCTCATGGCTATGAGAGGCTAAACCCCCTTTGTTAGGAGCCTGGCAGGTCAACTCTTGTAATGTAACTCTATCTATTATCTATTTAATGCAATATTGTTTCTATTATTCTTCTCTGTGCCTTTCTGTTTATTATGGCCTGATCATCCATATAATGTTTAGAGTGGAATGCATTGAAAAATAATTATTTTCTGAAGAACTGGGAAAGGATATCTAAATAAATTCATTGCTAGAAATAGACTGATATTTGTTTTGCCCAATTTTTGCATCTTTGGTCTTAATGCAGTTTATTATTTTTATCCCTGCAAAGAAATTTGGGAGAAAATAATAAATAAATTAGGCTCTTTGTACGGGAAACCAAAGATAGAGTGTCTTAGTAGATGTGGGTGGAAACATGGATTTCATTAGATAAAGAAAATCATTAACATTGCATTACAAGTAGTTTTGACATGTTAGGTCCCAACATTATCACATTCTAAATTCATCTTTTTGCAATTAAATCATTTATTATTTTTCTTGTTATTTCTTTCTTTCCCTCTTACTCCAATTTTCACACTTACAATTCCCTTTCTCTTCTACTTCTTCTAATTGCTTAATAATTGGGTTTGCATTACTTAAGTACAACCAAAGTCTTTGTGGATTTGACACTTGGACTTCCATTTTAACTTTACTACTTTTGACAAATTGGTACATTTGCCAATGAGCTAACACATCTTCATCTTCCTTATTTGTCCCATTATTGGACAATGACTGACCTTCTTCATTGGATTCAGAATCACCATTATGACATTCAAGAGATGACGAATTGGATGCATTTGCCCCAGCAATTGTTTGGGCCATGGGATTGTACCCAATACCACACCACCAAGGCTCAGAATAAACACTGCAAGTTTGAAAGGAATGACGATATGATCTCAGTCGATTTGTAGTTTCAGACTTGGATTGCATGTCTTTAGATCCTTACAAAAGCCAACATACATGGTGAAACACAAATCTTATTCCTTACACTAAACAAAGCCAACTAATAGTAAAACAACATTGACAACCTTCATAAGATTAAATTCAATCTCATAAAGGAACAAAAATGATAAAAACGACCCAACAACCTCAAGTGAAAATGATCATGATTCATTATATAAAAAATAATAATAAACAGACCTTCTTAACCAGCCAAAAGTTACAAAACTAGTATTCATTAAAGTTGCAAAACTCTTGAAAGACAATAACTCTCAATTGATAGGTACAACAATAGATAGATATAAACCATGGGAACAAAAATTCAAACACTATCCTAAATTTTTTTTAAGCCATATTTAGTTAGACAACCAAACAGAACCACAGGAAAACCATAACACACATCAACAACATATTCAGTCTAACTGTCAGCTAGTGCCAGACAATGAACCACACACAACCTACAAAGCTCAGTTTCACAAATTTTCGCCAAATTTGTCACTTAACGGCACCCCGAAATCCTCAATTCTCCCTCTTTTCTTCCCATATTCACAATCAACCCTAGCTCAGTTAAAATCCCCTTCCCGCCATTAAAAAAATAAACTTTTCCTCACAAGAACTCTTCCCTAGATTTTCTAACGAATATGAATACCAAATCCTAATTTCTTTCTCTCCATCCACACACTTTCATTTCAGGCATCCATTTAAGATTATCCAATAAGAAGCAACTCTCAATTTCTGGTACATATTATCCATGTATTTACTTATAATTATATTTCACCTATCTTTTCGATCTTTTGTTTTGCTAATGGAAATGGTTTCCTTCTGCATATTTTTAAATTCACAGACATTTCTTCAATCGAGTGTTTCCAGTGGTATCATTCATGGTAAAAATCAAAATCAAAATCCAAATCCCTAAATTCCTCATTTCATTTTATTAATGAAAACTTAATGATTTGATTTAATTGCAAAGGAACATAGGGGAAGATAAAGAGATGACAATAATTGTTGTTCGTGTTTCAGAGGGGAAGCTGGTGGTGAAGGAGAGAACGATTTTGACTGAAATGTCGAAGGACGTGGTGGAGACATTGATGATGGAAGAAATGTTTCTCAGAGTGGATTTCAAGAAGGAAGGCAGTAGACACATAATTTCATTGGGAACGTTGAAGGATGTTTGGTTCATGGTGTGCTTCCAGATCAAGTTGTGGTAGATGTTTAAGAAAATGGGAGATCGAGGAAGGGACATTCCATTGGAGACTCAATTTTAGTTGGTGGAAACCAAAGATGTGTCCAGAACCAGAACCAAATCATGTACACAGTCTTTCTACCTCTCATGGAAGGCTCATTCAGAGTGTGCCTCCAGGGTGACTCCAACGACCACCTCTAGCTCTGCCTCGAGAGTGGCAACGCCGACACTAAAATGTCATCATTCACCTGCATTCTCAAGAGTGTTGATGAGTTTCTTGTTAAACATTTTGGAGGAGATATTTGGACCTATCTCGAGAGTGCCGATGAAGTTTGAGGGAGAAGAGACATTAAACGTACAACTGTTTGAATGTATAGAACCCATAAAATATATGTCTTCATGACATTGCTGCGAAGTATTCATAAGCTTTGCTAATGACTAATATCCAATGAAAAACTTTTGACCACCTTTAGTAGAATTTTTCTTAACCATATTCTTTTCATTTATAAGATTCAAACTTGCAACTTTACTTAAGGGATCTAAGTCTAGTTTCACTTGACTAACATGTTAGTGTCTTGTTATTTTGATATTCTTAATTTGTTTAATCTTAAATCCTTGATGTCAGGGATTCTTTTTTAAATGAGGATGTGACTAAAAAAAGTTGAAAAAACATGATTTTGTTTAAACAAATTAAGAATATCAAAATAAGAATAACATATTAAGAATCCCTGACATCAAGGATTTAAGATTAAACAAATTAAGAATATCAAAATGGATTAAAATTTAGAATTTTATTCGAACTAAAACAATTAATGAATGGACTAAAATGAATTTTTTTTATAGGAATTAGTAAGTTACTTTAGGATATTTTATTTATTTTTACAGATTAGAAAAACCACTATTCTCTCAAACAAATTTTTTTTAAAGAATTTAGGGTTCGTTTGGAGTTGGTGCAGGTTTTTGTTTTTTGGATTTCAAATGCAATTTTTTTATAATAAAACGTATTTGACAATAATGGAGCTAAAATGGTTTTAAATTATTTTGAAACATTTTTACACTCATTTTCAAAACCAAGAAAAAAAAGTTTTGTAAATTAGGTTTTTAGTGAAAAAAAAACACACACATTTTCCATATTTGATAATGACACTTTTCACTACCACCACCATCATCCCTACTGCCACGGCCACCACCACCTTTCTCGTTGTCACTGTCACCATCATCATCATTGTCACAACCATAACCATCACCAATGTCATCGCAACCACCACCACCACAACACAAACACTATTGTCACGGTCATCATCGTCGCCACTAACATCATCATAACCACCGACATTACTACCATCACCACCGTCAATGTCATTGTCAACACTACCACCATTACTAACAATATCACCTCCGTCATCGTCGCCACAATCATCACCAACGTTGCTGCAACCACCACCACACACCACCATCATCATTGTCCCCACCATCACCACCGACATTGCTAGCATCACCATTGCCACCACCACCACTAATACTGTAACATTCCAATGAATCACACTGGAAAGAAAGGGATCCATAGGCTGTGTAGGTGTGGGACTGTACAGTTGAGGATGACTTAAAAGAATTAATTGATATTATCTATACCAATAACATGCATATACTTTTTGGTAGTTCGTCACTTAAGAACTCAACAGTTAAGTGTGCTTGACTTGGAGCAATTATGGGACGAATGACCTTCTGGAAAGTTTCCCGAAAAACATGTGAGTAAGGACAAAGTACGCTGAAAAGTCTCACGGTGGTGTGTATGGATAGTCATTGATCCTGAGAGCAATCGAGTGGTGTTTAAGCTGGTTGTTGATGTTTCGGAAAGGGCTACCCAACGGATGGAGGGTTCTGATCGACGGAGGGTTCTAACCAATGAGGAGTTGAGTGAAATGTCACCGTGTGAATTGTTATAGTATGAGAGTCACCGAGAAGTCGACAATTAGAGAGGTTACAAATACCACCTCTATTACTGCCACCACCACCAACGCTGCCATCACCACCACCACCACTAATATCACCTTCATCACCACTACCACCACCAACATCGTCACCATTGGTTGTCACCACCAACACTACTACCACTACCACATCATCACTGCCACCACCAATGTCACCTCCATCACCACTACCACCGTGATCACCACTAATATTTATATCATCGTCGTTGTTACTAACATCAAACCATCAACATTGTATTACCACCACACAAAAACACTCTTGAACTAATTTTAATACGACATGAAACTTTTAAAATGAGTTTATTTGAAATTAATCATATTTTTAAAACTGGTTTAAATCTTTTTTTTTTAAACTAAAACTAAAAATTAGTTATTATTTTTAAAATTTTCGAAACTCAAAACTAAAAACCATCCCAACACATGCCCTTACAAAATGAATCTAAAATGTTTCTTACCATAACCAAATGAATTGGTAAGAATAAAAAAAATATTTATCTTACATCTTTATATTTCATTTACATCTTGATGTTATTTCAACTAAGTGAATTCCACAAATTTATCAAAATGGACCCATTTTTTTTAATACAGTGGTACCTTGCATAACATACAGTACATAAACTTAAATGCTGATTCATGCTTGTCTAACGGTGTTATTATTACGCAACATGTGATTTACAAGAAAATGTTAAGATATTCTCCATAAACTAATAATTCTTATAGGACAATGACAGAAATCTGCCTAGCATTAGTCACGTCACTAGACAGATTTTACACACGTTAAGTGCCTAAGAAATGATGTTATATGCTGTATCTAACTTTATAAAACAAGCATCCTTTCAACGAGTGTTTTCCTATTTATTAAAATGACAATAGTTGATTCAGAACACAAGCAATACTATATAAAACATAATGAATTGTATTGTTTTTATACACAGATTTTATAACACCTAGTACAATTTATTTATTTTCTATATATCTCCATTGCGTATCATCCATCATATCTTACACTTATTTTCTTTTTCATACTTCTCTCTTAGTTGAACAGAAGTAATGTACAAATAGAATTTGTCTTGCATAATGTTAAAATTTTGATACTTAAAAGGTGCAACAATTTAACATGTAAAATTTCTCACCATACCACTATCCCAATGAAGAATCTTCAGGGTTGTTCAAAGGGTGAAAAAACAAGCTTGTAGCTACTACTGGTTGCAATCATTGCTTGGGCTCACACCCTCATTACCTGCCAAGACCAAATACTTGTCTCTCCTGGTCAAGTTGGTGCATGCAAACCCCAAAGCATTGCATATCTCATTTTGCACGAAATTGGCAACTTCAATCTTGGGCATTCCACCACCTTGACATGTTTGTGATTGTGGTAACATCCCAAGAAATTTTATGAAATATGAAGGATTTGGATTCATGAAGTGGAAAAAGGGGTCCAAACATTTATACCCACTAGCTGTTGTTCCATAGAACATGCTAACCTTAACATCAACAGCCACAGGAACAATGTTATCTGTGAGCTCAGAAAACAAAGGACTAAACCTTAGCAAATAAGGTTCCCTACAAGTTGTTCCCTCAGGGCACACCACAAGGTTGCCTTGGGTCAGCATTTTGTCCATTATTTCTCTGTCTTTCACTCTGTCCCTTGTTAGTCTTATAGTTCTGATGGGGGACACTATTTCACTCAATCTGCTCAAGCTGTATGTGACTGCAGAAAGTGGTTTTCCTAAAACAATTGCAACATAAAGAGGGTCAAGCAAGGTTCTGTGATTGCACACATAGAGCATGCCCTTTTGATTTTGTTCATAGTGGACCAAAGACAAAGAAGCACTTTGGGGTCTTGAAACTGTGGTTCTTGTTCCTGTGAGGGCCAATATTGGAGCAGATACATTGAGGGGTAATGCTATGCCTATTGTAAATCTGAGGAGGCTAAGAACTAGTCCAAAGGGTAACCAAATGAACAAAGCAACAGAAGATGCAAGAGTTGGCCTCAAAGCCAATCTTCCATCATGGAAAATCAATGGTTTGGGGTACCTCTCTCTTGGAAGAACATGCCAATTTCTCCTCTCATCAGCTATGTAAACCTCCTGCACAAAAAAAAAAAATCTAGTTAGCAAACAGTTATTTAAGATTAAACAAGACTTGAAATGCGCCCAAATCATTCTTTCCTTAAAACAGATTTATTTAATATAAAAAGGCATGATGACTTGAATGTGGACATGAATGATTGACTCTTAATAATTTAAAAATGATCAAACCTTGAATAGTTGGAAAAGCTCCTCCTGGTCAATATATTCAACATGGTTGTCTATAATATCAATACTGTTGTTGATGTTGCTCCCTTTAGTCCCTCCATTAACTTTACATGAAGGGATTTTAATTGGCTTATTCTCAAAAACTCCCAACAAGAAACCCTTAAAGGACTTCAAGTCTCTTGCTATAACAGCATCAACCCCTAAATAATCCTTCAGGAAATTTTCAACCATGACCCTTGGCAACTTACTAGATGCCACTTTCTTCTCACAACACATTGCAGCTTCAAAGCCTTCCCATCCAACATCTTCTAAGAAGAATTTTGGCAGAACAGCTGATCCTGTTCTGAATGTGTCCTTTCTGAGGCCAAAGAAGCTCAAGAAAACCATGATCTTCAAGCCAAGTTGGTCTTCACCCACCAACCACACCAAAGGGTATGAAAGAAACAAGATGAGAGATCTTAATACCCCACCAGCTTCAAAAGCAACCAGCATGAAGTAAGGGAACAATGAAGTGGATCGTAACAGAGTACCCTCAAAATTAAAGACTAGTGTTTCATTATTTCCCGGTTTTGCTTTTTTCTGGACTAAAGAAATGGTTCTCATTTTGCTGTAGTTGGGGTTCATTGTGAGAACAAAAGAAAGGGATTTGATTTAGCTTTGCAGTTTCTTGCAGGCTTGTTTAGGCAAGAATTAATTAGTTATGTATTTGTATACTCTCATAGCCGTAACACGTATTTCCCTTTCCTATCCCTTTTGTTCGTCAATTATAAAATATGTTGGCGACAAAATAATCTCATAATTAGGAAACAAAATTCCACATATTATAAAACTTTGAAACAACATCATAACTACTTTTGATATTATTCTTTATTAAAATTAGAATTTTATTTTGATGCATTTTTGTCGTATACTTTAATTTTATTTAGGATTGATTGCAATTTTGGTCTATATAGATATCTTTGTTGTGTAATTTTAGTTCTCTAGATTTTAATTGTGTTAATTAGATTTATTAAATATCATAAATACACGATTTTAGTCCTTAAAATTTCAATTATGGCAATTGAATTTTAGACATTATAGTTGTGTAATTTTAATCCCTCAAATTTTATAATTATACAATTGAGATTATTTTTTTTGGACTAAAATTGTCCACGAGATTCAATTAGTACTAAAATTACATATTTATAATACCTGATGGATCCATATAACAAAATTAGAATTTGAGATATTAAAACTATACAATTACAATACTTGAAAGACTAAACATAATTAAACTTTTTATCAAAGAATAACACTGAAAGCATTAATATATAATGTTATGATTTTTTTTTATCACGTCACAAATATCCATAGTATTGTAAATCTTATCTAATCTCCTTTGAAAGACTTACAATCACTCACTGTTATTATTATCACTATTCACTAGTAATTTTGATTTTTTTTTTATCAATGGGAAAGCACAAGGCAAAAAGCAAGAAAGAATTAAGTAACTACCCCAATAAGATACAAGGTTCCTAGAGCATCAGAAACAACAAAGACAAACTGTGTATCTAATCAAAAGGATCTGAACCATTGGCTCCAAGCTTAGCCAACCAATCCAAACATTTATTTCCCTCTGTATATGTGTGCTAGAACCAAACATCCCAAGGAAGATTGATAAAGACTCTAATTTTAGAGATAAGAGGTGCATAAGGATGAACATGAGGGACTCCTTCATTGATGAGTGACAATGCATTTTGAGAATCCGACTCAAGATGATGGAAGTGTAGACAGTATCATATGCGATACAAAGCCCATGATAGACAGCAAACAATTTAATTTGCACATTTTGATTTAATGTAACTCCACAATTATGATTACTAGTTAATCACTATTGTTGATGTTATTACTAGCAAATGACCATTATAATTATCACAAATTTCATCATAGTCATCATATTGTTATTATTATTATCATCTTAGTTATCACACCCTGTAATTGTCATTACAACGACAAAAATTATATTTTAAAAAATTAGTATCATATAGTCACTACAATTATTATCGTTACTATAGTATTAATTTTCATTACCGCCGCTATTATTACAAGAGTTAAATGTTGTAAAGTCATAAAAGTGGATTGCATGGATAATCATGTTGCAAAATCACAACCAAAAAATAAATAAAAGAATGGACAGTATAAATTATTATTTTCAGTTTTTCACATTCCTTACAAATGCATACATCGTGTCTTATAAAAAAATGTATACAACGTGGAAGTAAAGGGAAATATAAAATAAAAGAAATAATTAACTTGATGATGTAACTAAAACAGTTTAAAAACTTCAGCAATAAACAAAAAGGTTATATTATTTTTACAATATTTTTTTTACATATTATACCAACAACACAATATTTTTTTTTATATTTCTCTATCGTATTAACAACTATGTATGTCTTAGTTTTTTACTTATGTTATCTCTCTTTATTTTAAAAGATTTTACAAATTAATACATTTCTGTTTTATTTTTCATTTTCTTATGCTTCTATTTTCAACTTTTTTTTTTGTCTGGAGAGGCAGGAGGGAATCCGAATCCCCATTTCAATGGCGTGGATTAACATATATTGTTGAAGTAACTTAACAGAGTTTGATTGTATTTGTATTCTTCACATTTTAGAATATTTCTCTTTTTAATTTCTCTAGTATTAATTATGTACATTTAGCTCTCGTAAATTTTTTAATTATGCAAATTAGGTCTCTTACCTTATATTCATATATGTTAATTAAAAAATATAACGAAGGTGGAACATATTACTGATTTTAAATAAATTAGTAAAATAAAAATAGGAAAAAATTACTATTGATAGTGTATAAAATATATATAAAATATAAACACAGAAAATCAAAATATAATCAATATAATAAAATATTTTTTATTAAAATATTTAATATTTTTCTTTGAAACTAAATATAAATTGTTGATATAAAAAATTAAAATAAAATGAAATTAAAATATTAAAACTAAAAGTATGATTAATTAAACAATTAAAGTATCGACATCAATAGTCATCTTCACAACCGTCCGTGTTTTCATTGTGACGTGCACCTACTTAATAACTGCTTCTTTTTGTTTTAAGCCTCTTCATGAACACTATCCGATGCTAGTTGTTTTATTTATGGGTTCCTTTAGCATATTTATTTTTGCCCTACTGTGTGGGATACTTAGCTTTAAAAACCATTCTCGTCGTTTTCAAAGTCCCTCTCAGCAATATTGGCTGCATTAATTCTCTTTAAGAACAATATAATATTTAGTCTCATTTATATTGTTATAAAAAGATGGCATGGAATAAAATATAACATTATAAATCGTTGAACATTTTATGATATAATAAAACAAAATTTTCATTCCGTTATTTAAAAATTGAACAAAACCCTATTATATATTTTTGAATGGTCACTCTTAAAAGTGGGACACGTACTTAATTATTAGTAAATGCATTCTCTCGTACAAGAAGTTATTGCATAAGTTTTTTTTTTTGTTTGTTAATGAAATTTGTTCTCTTTCTTAATAAAACTTGGAATGTATTTCTATTTCACATACTATCAATTGAGAAATTTACTGGTCATATTTAGCTCGAAATTATTACATAAGTCAGTTACTAAAATTAGATTGTATGATGTATAAATAAGATACTCTATTTTTATTACTCTTAAATTTCATGTAATCTAGTCCCTCCTTACTTTTGTCTAATTCCTGATTAATTTCTTGTTTATCATGTCCATTTTTTCTTCAATATCTAAGAAAATATACATGCATGTGTAAAAGAGATTAAAGAAATTAGTATCTAAAAAGATTGAGACAAGCGACTTCAAGAGTAACTTGGTAAAGTTAGTCAATTTGATAATTCTGTTGATATTAAATTTCAATGATCCAATCATTATATTAGAAGTTTTTATAGAATAGATAATGTCTACAAATTTTATAAAAAAATAAAAAAAAAATGTTTGATACTTCATATATAAAATAAATTCAATTTAAAATTGATAAAAAAAATTTAAAAAAAATTAAATGATTATAAAGTATAAGATTACCTAAGGAGTAAACTCTCAACTATGTCTATGAATATGACAAACATTGCTACTTTAGATATTGCATTTAAGGGGGGAAAAAAACACTCTTAAACGTGGTTATTTAATTTTTTTTAGTTAGTGTGTCTTTTTTTTTTCTTGGTCAGAAGCTTAAGTGCCTTAGTGACACACATATGAAATATGATGAAATATATCAAAATTTTCTAATGGTTGAATTCTTGAAATTTTATATATAAAAAGAATTGAATGAAGTAACTTGATTCACACTCTATGTTAAATATTTACAATAAAATTAAGAATATTTATAAAAAGTATTAAATTGTTTAACGTGGGATCAAAATCAATTATTTTATTTTCAAAAAATAAGAAATAAAATTGAAAAATTCAAGTTTGGGAATCGCATTAACACCTATCAATACTTTAGGGTACGTCCGAATGAGAAAAAAGAGAAAAGAAATGAGTGAAAATAATTTAATTTTAGTATGAGTCTCACACTCACACTTTTATAATTTAAAAAAAAATTATCTTAATTTTGTTTCTTTCTCTTTTTTTTTTCCTTTCCTCTTTACCTAATGGCCTTAGATCCATGACAATACTCTAGCCACAGTCAATTAGTCATGATGTATTGATGTTAGTATATTTATCAAATTTGTGTAAAAAAATATTTATCAAATATGAGCATCAAAGTTAACCTATGAATCAAAACACCAGTTATCTGAGGACAAAAGGATAATAAAAAGAAGGACCAAAACTATTACTCCATTGAAAAACTATTTTCCTAAAATATATTTTTGGCTTCATTATAAATTTTATTATTAAATTTTTATTATTTTACAAATTTTATCACTCAAGTTATATTTTTGTGAATTTTATTATTAAACTTTCATAATTTTGTGAATTTTATCAGTAAAGTTTCTTTTTCAAGAATTTCGCCATTTAACTTTTACTATTTTGCAGATTTTATATTCAAATTTTTTATTTTTGTATATTTTACTATTATGTTGGTCCCAAAACAATGTAAAAAAATCATTTTTCAAAATTTTGTACATAAGTTATAGTTATAATTAATGTAAAAAATCACTTTTTATATTGGTTATCAAACTCTCGAGTTAACTCGTTAACTCTTATGAGTTTACGAGTTTACTTGTCCTTTGTGAGTCGACTCTTGAGTAAACTCTTTTTTAGTAGACTTGGATAAACTCTATAAATTATAAGTAAACTCGGTAGACTTTCTAGATTACCACCGAGTCAATGAGTTAGTAAGTTAAAAAAATTAGACCAAAATATAAGTTATCATTATTAAAAAATACACTTTCAACATCGGTTATTTAGAACATTCTACATCGGTTCTAAAATCGATGTTGAAAGTGACGATGTTAAATGTATGAATGTTAACATCGGTTTTGGAGAATCGATGTTAACATACATATGACAACATCGGTTTTCTAAATACCCGATGTTAAACACAATGAACAACAGCAGAAAAAGTGTACGCATGATGAACGTTGACATCGGTTTTCCAGTAAAACCGATGTTAATATGTTAGTTTAACATCGGTTTTCTATAAATTGAGTTTGAAAGTCAGAACCTATGCACTTGAATAATTGTGATGTGAGTTTGGGCTTTGTTTTGTGCAATTAGTTTAATTAGGTAAATTAGATAGGTCTAATCAAGGCCCATCCCTTCCTTCTGATCAGTCACTCTATATATTAGTAGAAGTTAGTTAGTTAGTTCATTTTGTAAAAAAATAGATCTATTTACTTGTTGTGCAAGCTTTAGGATCAAACTATTTTCTCTCTTTTTCTCTCAACCGTTCTTCATTCTTCTTCCTCTTTTCACTTGTGTTCTTCCTTTCTCTTGCACAAATTCCATGGCTTTTCCATTGATGGTGATCATGGAAGGCTAAACACTTAATCAATCAAAGGATTCACTCCAAGCAAGGCTGAATTTGAGTTCTGGTATAATATTTCTAATCGTTGTGAATGTTTATCTCTTTCTTGAATCCTATTTTTGATTTTCATGATTATGATTATGCTTAGGATTGAAAAAGGATTAGGTTATGGATTCATTTCCTAATTTGTAAATTTAATCACATATTGTTTGGATGATTTTTCAACTTAATTTGCAATTTCAAACAATTTAGGGATTGATTCAATTGAACTATCTCTAATGCATTTGACTGAACTTTCACACTCTGAACATCAGTCGTAGTAACTGTGATAATTTGATTTGCATTGGTTTGGTGAATTAGGATTGATGCTATTAAACTTGATTCGTATTTTGTTTTGTTTTATTCTGTTTCTCCATCTCTATTTTTGTGTGTTTTCACATTCCTTTACATTTGCCTATAAAATATTTGTTGAAATTCCTCATGTTGTTTATAAGTGAATTGAAGTAGGAACCATATTGAATTGTATCTCTGAGTCGATCTAAGTTAATCATGTAGTGCAGAATTCCTTAGTTTTATTTGTTTTGGATGGATTCGGCAGTCGTTATCAATACTAATATTACAAAAATAGAAAAAAAATCAAGGGGTGAAGGCCCCCAAATTAAAGAGTAGTTTTGTCCCTATTTGATGTTTATGTACAAAATCTACCACGACTGGACAAATTCTCTTAGAAACATGTCTTACATAAACTAATGTCAATCCGTGAATACGTTTTTTCAAGCTGAATATATTAAAATGTACAAAGATGACATGAAAATAATTCAGGTTATCAGTTAGCACCAAACACTTTGGATATGAAAGTGCAAAGTTAATAATATACATATAGTTTAGCCATCAAAGACTTGTTTCCTTGGAAACAAAATACACAATGAAAACTAATTAATTATTATATAGTATTTCTACCGAAACATCATCTAGAAGTGTTGGTCTTTTTATCTCCACTAGAAAGTAATACATATTCTCCTCAAAGGGTATTACTTACTCTAGAACCCAAAATTATCATAATTGGAATGGTTAATTAGCTTCACTTTGTGAAGGTATATTTTGAAATTATTCTATTAGCAATTTATAGGTTTTTATAATACATGGTTTGCTAATTTTCTTGAACTATTAGTCTGTCACAATTCTCATATAGTTGTTCTAAAGGAGAATGTCCTACTACCTCCAATTGCTCTTCAATGGTCAAGTTTCCACCGTTATGATTCCGACAATCTTATTTTCTGGTTCGTTGGTTTTTGCCAATTAGAATATTGTACCTTTTTTTAAGAGAACTAGAATATTGTACCTAATGGTAATATTGTTAATTTATTCTGTGTCCACAAAAGCATATATTTTTTATCTTGTATTCTTACGTTTAGATTCAGGGAATTACTTACTTGGTATGGGATATGGGACCAATTTATTTAAACTCATTTGTTAAAAAAACATTTTAATAAAATAAATCATTTTTTGTTTTTTTTAGTATGTTTGTCAAAACTTTTTTTATTTAGAAAAAATAGTTTTTTTTAATACTTATTTTGATAAACAAATCCTATCTGCATATTAAATGAAAACTATTTTTAAAAGTATTTATTTTAAAATTATTTTTTTGAAAGACAAAATGAGACTAATATATTAGTAAAAGGTGTAACGAAGTGCTACCTCCCAAAAAAAATACATCAGCATGGAAACATAACAAAACAGAACGAAGAGAAAACAAAAACGCAATCAACCAAAAATAACAAATGGCTACAAACACTAGTTGGCAAAGGAACAAGCCAATGTCCCATGACCCATATACGGAAGCCACGACCAAGACGAATTTTCCACAAAACCACCTATGCATCTGCTACTTCTCCATGGAAAATAATATTGTTCTTGTGAAACCAAAGACTCTAGGAAACTGCATGCCAGATGAGATAGTGAACTCTATGCATGAAATAAAGCGGAACCTCCGAATGTTGCACTAAAGAAATAACCCACCAATGGTAGACCTCACACCAAATCCAAAAACAAGAAGGTGCACCCCAAAAATAGATGTTGTGAATCCTTTCTATCAGCCCTGCAAAAAACACACCCACCATCCTCCACCAAAACCCCCTTCCTTACAAGAGCCACACGAGTAGGCAGCATGTCCAGGATTAGCCTCCAAGAAAAAGCCAAGACCTTGGATGGGACATCACAATTGCAAAATGATCGGAAGGGAAAATTCACCATTGTCGGGCTATCAGAAATCTCAAATGTGATAAATCGATAGGCCGAGGCCACCAAAAAGGAGGACTCACCCTCAGTCCACAACCATCTATCCTCCGTCATCAATGTGGAAGCAATGCCTTCCAAGGTTATTTTGATGATGCCAAAGAATCAAGAGTTAAGCAAATTTCAAATATTCAAGAATTAAGTTTCAAGAATCAAGATTCAAGAATCAAGTTTCAAGAATCAAGATTCAAGAATAATCAAGATCAAGATTCAAGAAACAAGAGAAGACTCAATAAAGATAAGTTCTAAAAAAGTTTTCAAAATATTGAGTAGCACAAGAAGTTTTCACAAAATCATTACCAAAGAGTTTTACTCTCTGGTAATCGATTACCAGAAGGTAGTAATCGATTACCAGTATTTTAAAACGTTAAGATTTCAAATTTCAAGAGTTATAACTTATGTTTAAACAGTTTTAAAAGTATTTTAAACTTGTAATCGATTACCAGAGCTCCTAAACATTTTAATTTTCAAAATTCAAAATGAAAAGTCACATTTGTTGGTGTGTAATCGATTACACCTTAATGGTAATCGATTACCAGTGACTGATTTCGAAAAATACATTTCCAAAAGTCACAATTCTTCAAGTGACTTGTTTCTGAAGATTTTTTCAAAAGTCACAATTTTTTAAGTGACTAGTTTTTAAAAGATATTGCCAAGAGTCATAAGCTTTGACTTGAGTCATCAAGAGATTATAAATATGTGACCATGGCATGAGTTTCAAATAATCAATAATCAATTATCATAATCAATCTTTCAATCTTCTCTCAACATCATTCAATATCTTTCAACTCTTTCTACAAAATTTTCTGATTCTTTTTCTCTTCATCTTTCGTTTTTTATCAACACTTTTTCTTTCAAGAAAAGTTCTTTGTTCAAAAACTTGTGTTATTCATCTTTTTCATTCTCTTCTCCCTTTGCCAAAAGAACAAAGTACTAACCGCCTGAATTCTTTTGTGTCTCTCTTCTCCCTTTGCCAAAAGAATGAAGGACTAACCGCCTGAATTCTTTTGTGTCTCTCTTCTCCCTTACAAAAGATTCAAAGGACTAACCACCTGAGAATTCTTTTGATTCTTCCCTTCCCCTTAAGCAAAAGATTTCAAAGGACTAACCGCTTGAGATATCTTTTGTTTCCCCTTTACAAAGATTTGAAGGACTAACCGCCTGAAAATTCTTTGTCCCAACACATTGGAGGGTACATTCTTTGTGGTACAAGTAGAGGGTACATCTACTTGGGAATTGTTATACTGAGAACAAGAGAGGGTACATCTCTTGTGGATCAGTTCAAGGGGAGGATACATCCACTTGGTTATTCAAAGAGAACAAGGGAGGGTACATCCCTTGTGGATCTTTGGCTTGTAAAGGATTTTACAAGGATGAAAGAAATCTCAAGAACCGCAGGTTGCTTGGGGGACTGGATGTATTCCGAGGCCACTTGATCCAACAATCAAATCCAATCAGACCATATAAAGTAAGGCCTTCATCTATTGTACCACCACCTCCTCCCGCTCAAATAGAGCTATCTACCATCTCCAACTCCACGCCACCCCATGATTGTTGGCCTCCGTTGACATCTCCCCTACACTAGCCTTCGTTGACATCACACCTACATTGGCCTCTTAGTTAATTGCCAAATAAGAAAGACAAGGGAAGAGATTTTTTAGACAAGACTCTCCAAACCAATGGTCCTGCTAGAAGGAGGTGTCTTGTCCATCACCAATTTGACAAACTACCCTACTAGAAAACCAGTTGTCTCCCACATCGATCCTCATGAGATCCTGCTCCCAAGCCGACCCCGACCGGGCCTGATGCTACTTAAGCCGATCCAAGCACCCATACTTGTGAACGAGCAAACTACACCACAGAGCATCCTTCGCTAGAAACCTCTTGTAATACCTCATTTTTCGTAAAATAAAATAAAAAAAGGTTTTATTTAAAAGTAAATAGAGTTTTAGAAAAATAATGAGGTTTTTGTAATCAAATAAATAAGGAGAAATATTTTTATTAATTAAAATAATGGTTTTAAGGTAAATAAAATAAATATGTATTATTAGAAAATAAAAATGATGTTTTATTTACTTATTTAATATGGAGTAAAATAGAACTATCTTTTTATGAAATAATAAAATAAAGAAAATAAATAGAATAAATAGTAGACTCAGAACCCTAGCTATAAATAAAAACATATTAAATCAGTTTTTACAATTATAATATGTCTTTACGCTCTTTCTTCCTCCCAAATTTGTTCTCCCTTCTTCCTCTCCCAAAACTCTCGCTTTTTCTCGCACATTCAAATCTGTCCCAGTAAAACTCAATCTCGGACTCGTTAACTGTTGGATTGTACTGAAATTTGGACACCACCTTTGAAACGCATTCTCTCACATTCCCACCATTGGGATTTACCAAATTATATCTTTATAGAGAGATATGCTCCTATGACAGAGACAGTGAAATTGAGACTTCAATCCGTTCTCCTTCTCTCTAATGCTTGAAAATCCTAGCAGAACAACTAAAGGAAAAGCTTGAGAAATCTTAGGGAACCACTAGAGATACTTCTATCGCTGCTGGACTACACACATAAGCCCGCTTAGAGGTAAGGGATGGGTTACTCACGCTTAGGAATTAGAATAAGCATGTATAGGGATCCCTAGAGGATCAATTTTAGATTTTTTTTGGGGCTGTTTTATGAAATTCATTTTTGTCATCATGCTTTTAATCATGAATTGACTGTGTTTGACAGACCAATTGATGTCCCGATGCAAAATTATTGTGAAATTGATGTGTTTTATTCCCTTGTTTCATGCTTTAAAATTTTATATGTTATTATAATGTGTGTTTTTCTCTTGTTTCTCATACCTATAAATTGTACATTTGATTGTTTTAATTTTTTGAATTTAGTGCGCTTTCAGTATATTTGTGTCATGAAATATCTACTTGATTTTAGTATATTTGCTTATTGATGATGGTTGGAAAAAAACTTATATAATATTCCATGATACCACACGAATGTGTTGCAGGGTTGCGCTTTACTCTTGAATCAATTGGATAATCATAAAGCTATATAAAGAATATGACAAGATTTACTAGATTAGCGTGAGAATTAGATTGTTGGAAACATTCTTTGTCATGTTTTGGTCTCATAAGCTTATTACGTGTTGATGATTATAACACATATATATGTATATGAATTGTTAAAATAAGCTAGGAATTAATAGTTCAAATAATAAAATTAAATTGAAGGAAATTAATATATTAAGATTCAATGATAAATACTTTTGATGGATTTTTAGTTTAATTATTTATTAATTCTTTTTAATTGAAAATAATATAGTTCGATTTAGTATATACATGTTTTGTGCCATGTAAATATTATTATTGTGTGATGTTTATATGATTCATGAGGTGTGATAACATGTTGCTTTAGGATTATAACATTGTGATTGAGATTAAGTGTATGTGATAAATTGAGTATGTGTTAAATTGTAAGATACATGTGTATTGAGATTTTGTACGCATTGATTTGTGAGCTATGAACTGTACAATTATACAACTGTAAGATCCTTTAAGGGCAACGAGTTAATGTGCGATGAGCTTTATGATGGGCTCCATTGTGAGAATCTAACGAGTCTAATCACTTTGAGGTGTGACGAGTTAAAATGATTTTGAAAACAATTGAGTAGTTGTGTGTATTGCATAGTTCAAACTCTAATGGCACATATATGATTTTAAATGTTTGTTTTAATGAGATGATTAATCATATGAACATAACATATTAATATTATTATTGTCTGATATGTATATGATGCATGAGGTGTGATAATGTGTTGTCTTGGGATTATGAAAGTGTGATGAACTGTGTGTAAGCGACAAGTTGAGTATGTGTTAAATTGTGATATCACACGTGTATTGAGATGTTGTGTGCATTAAGTTGTTAGCTATGAACTGTACAATCACATGATTGTGGGTCCTTTGAGGACAACGAGTTTTTGACGATGAATATTGTGAAGGGATCCACTGTGGGAATCCAACGAGTTGAATCACTTTGAGGTGCGATGAGTTAAAATTATTTTGAGAATAATTTAGGAGTCATGTGTTTTGTATAGTTCATAGATAGAGTCTGTGTGTTAAAATGTTTTTTGGGTTAGACCTGAATCAGGAGGGAGAGGCCCTTGACGGACTCTTCGGAGTCTAGGCCTTGGGGGTAAATACACTCTGTTTGAGTGCACCTTTAAGCTTATGCTGATCCCACTTGGTTGGAACATTCTCGTAAAATAACGTGACCTTGTCTGGTCTCCCAATAATTTTACCTAGTGAGAGTGACTTGACTTATCAATGTGTGTTCTGTCTTGTCATGTACTCCTGGGCGCCCGATGAGATCTTTTACTGACATGGTACCACATTACATCTAGGATTGAGTCTTAGTATATCTATTACATACTGCTTGTGTATTATTCATTATTGATTGGTTGAGTGATATTGTGTTTTGATCCTTGAGTACGTGAATGATGTGAAAATGTGAGAGACGTGTTGTGTTGAGACGTGATGTTATACGATAAGTGGTGGAATGACGTGAGTTGTGTTTAAGTAAATTGTATTTCATTTGTATGATATGTATATCTACATGTTGTCTCATTTCTCTCTATTAGTTAGGAATGTGATAACTTACTCTTTGTGTGTTCTTTGTGTTTTGATCCTGTGATGATTTCGAACCTTGTGTTCGTGGAAACAAATAGTTAGGTAGATGACTATGGGGAACCTCATGCTAGAGGATGTTGGGACACCATGCTCTAATAGGATGTGACATCGGGGCTTAGGGTTTTATGTTGTTTTTATCATATGCTAGTTTGAGATATGTAATTGAACATTATTTAGTTCTATGTTTCTCATTGAAATTTCAGTTATAATACCGATACAGTCTTACCGATAAAGTTTTAACTTGGTTAATTAGTGAATGTGAACCTTTTACTCCATTGAGAAGTTTTATATTGAGTTGTGAAGTAAATCTTTTTAAATTACTCCTGTTATTATGTTTTCTTTCACTATATGTATGTCGGGGTAGAGGGTGTCACACCTCCACAACCACTTAGCCAACAAACTAGCAATGAAAACTGCTAAGTTCTTCACGCCTAACCTACCATTTGCCTTAGCCCTGCACACTAAATCTCAATCCACCCAACATATCTTATCTAAGACCGACACACCAGACCACAAAAACCTCCTCTAAATACTCACCAGCATGGCTATAACACGCTTGGAAGCCCTGTAAAAAAAGAAAAAATAAAGACGGAGATTCAATAACACAGAGTTTATCGAGGTGATCCTCCCTCACAAAGAAAGATACCGTCCCTTTTGACTCCCAAGTCGCATCCTAAAAGAAGAAATCACAGGTTCCCACATTGAAACCCTCATAGGACTAACGCCTAATACCAAGATACCGAAACATGACATTGGACAATGAACAGTGCAAGAAATCAAAGGTGTTAGCCATAAACCCCTCATCCACATAAAACCAAAGAAATTGTCCTTCAAGAAATTAACCGTCAAACCCGACATGAACTCAAAGCCTTACAGAATGGCTTTAACAGTCCATAGATTACCATAACAAGGCTCCCTTGTGATAATCGAATCATAAGCATACTGAAGCAGAGAAAACTCCATTGTTGAGCTTAAACTGAGACTTTTAAAATCTCCTATCTCTCTTTCCTTCTCGACCAAACCATGTAACCCCTTGGCCACCATCAAGAAAAGAAACAGGGCCAATAGGTCTCCCTGCTCCAGCCCTCACTCAGCCTGAAACTCCGCCATAGGGCTGTCATTAACTAACACGGACATCCTTCTTGAACACACCATTGCCCTGACCCACTTCCTCCAAGTATCATCAAAACCCAGCCGATATATCATATAGTCTAAAAAACTAACTTACTAAATCATACGCCTTCTAAAAATCAATCTTGAACATGAAACACCCTCTCTTACTCCACTTCACTAAGTCTACCAACTCATTAGCCACAACCACACCATCCAAAATGAACCGGCCAAGCAAAAAAGCCGATTGGCAAGATGAGATAACAGATCCAAGTACCTTACTCAACCTAAGAGCTAAGAGCTTAGAAATCATCTTGTGCATACTACCAATGAGAGACATCAGTCGGTATTCTGAAAGAGACTAGGGATGATCCTTTCATGGGATCAATACCACAAACAACGATGTCACCACCTTCAAAAAACACACCCGAAGATAAAAACTCCTTCACAAAAGCCACCAAGTCATCCCTCAGGAACTCCCAACCAGCCTAAAAGAAACTGAAATTGAACCCGCCATGCCCTGGACTCCTATCCCCAACATAGCTCCAAATAGCCTCTTTGATTTCATCAAGGGAGAAAGGAGCAACCAAGGAGGCACAATCCACAGAGGATGATTGTTTAAACACAACACCATCTAGCACAAGCCTCTCCTTCAACGACTTTGCAAACAAGGACTGAAAATGCCACCCAACCTCTCCCACCCCTCACATCCTCAACCCATGCTCCACCCAACTGGAGACCTATTAAGGAGTTCCTTCGAGACCTGTCCCTTAAGGAAGCGTGGAAGTAACGAGAATTAACATCACCTTCCCTAATCCACCTAACTCACGACTTCTGAGCCAACATACTTTCCTTGGCTCGCACCTTCATCCAAAACTCTAAGACAAGTAGTCAGTATTGCTTATTATCCACCAACATCTCATCGCACAACCTTTGGTACAACTCATCCAATCATCCACCAAAGCAAAAATCTCCACAGACGAACCACCATAGACCTCCTGTTGCCACACCCTAATATTTGCCTTTAAAAGCTGCAATTTATCCTTGCATACAAAAGATTTCCACCCAGTCACATGAAAATCCCTCCACCACTCACCTAATAGCCTCACAAAACCAGGATGCTCCAACCAACTATTAAAGAACTTAAAAGGCTTCAGACCCCAGTCTTGCAAGCCAGTCTGCAACGCTATTGGACAACGATCATCAATGTTCCTCTTCCCCACCCACTGGGAGGACACCCCCCACAACTTGATCAAATCCCGAGACACCAGAAACAAATCCAATCTACTAATAACAGAACAATCACCACTAAACCAAGTGAACCTCTTCCCCATAACTGGCACATCCACAATCCTCATTTGGTTAATAAATTCTTGGAATTCTACTTGCTCCACCTACTTCGCCTAAGAGTCACAACCTTTACTTATTTTAACTTTAAACAAGCTGGTCCATGATATTCTATTTGCTTTACTAGGGAAGAAAGAAACTATTGATTGTAGGGTTTTTTTCAAATGGTTCTCATACTTTTAAACTAAGATTTCTGTTGAAATGATTTCTTAGCTTTATTTGTTTTCATTTCATTTTTTGATTGATCAGTGACCATTGATTGAATTAAGCTGAATGAATTATTTTTGAACCATTAAACGTAGTTAAGATCATAAACAAGTAAATTTTAACAACAAATTTAGAGATTTGTTAAATTGATACTATACATTATACAATATATGATAAAGGTAATATAAGCAAAATAATAACCCAATCTCTCACTTATAATCTGGTTATCAGTTCCACCCGAAAAAACAAATGATACTATTGTATTTTGGGGGATTAGGCCATCATGTTTTCTCCGTGCCATGTTTAATAAAAAAAACCTAGATGCGATTTACAACTGTTTTATTAAAAAGAAAATTTGTATTTATATAATAATAAAGAAGCTAAAATATAATTTTTGTTCCCCTATTTTTTAAAATTTGTGATTTTAATCCTCTTATTTTTAATTAAGACATTTCATCTTTCACTTTTAAGAAGTTTGAGATTTTAGTTTCTCATTTTTTAATTAAGATATTTTATCCATCACTTTTAAAAAATCTACAAATATTCCTTGTGGTCAATTTAAAACATTAATCTATGTATTATATAAATGTTGGCTGACACATGTTTATTTTATTTATTATTCGCATGACAAATTTTTTTTTAATTATTTAATTGCTAACAAACTTAATTTATTAAAAAAATTTAAAAAAATACATATTCAAGTTTGAAATTGAAAAAAGGGATTAAAATCACATATTTCTTAAAAAGTGAGGGACTTAATGTCTAAATTAAAAAATAAAAAATTATTGATTTTTTAAATGAAAAGGAAAAATATCTCTATTTAAAAATAGAGGACTAAAATTATGAATTTTAAAAAATAAAATTATAAAAATTGTATATTAACCTAATAAAAAAATGAGTAAGAATAAAATATCCCTTTATTAAAATACACCTCTTCATGTTTTTGTGGACATGAAAAATGGACTTGGTCATGAAAATCATTTTTGTCCTTTTATGCGTTCTCACTAGTTGAAAACAACCATGCACTACTTCGTGGAAAATGCAAAAATACCTATTGACACGTATGAGTATAACGGCAAATTAAAGCGGACCTTATGTATGGGTTCCATTTTCCACGGTTGACCGGTTGAGTTCATGGGAAGTCTTCGACGAAATTCTGGAGAAAGCAGCCTTTGGTCACAGAATGTGCATTGGAAGCTTCAAGGAAACTGAGAAAATTACTAGTACTATAAAGAATATTATATATATATATATATATATATATATATATATATATATATATATATATTTATATATATATATATATATATATATATCCAATGTTGACCACTACTCGCATAAGGTCAAACTGAAAAAAAAAATTGTGCACTAAAAAAATTGTAAACGATATGCTTTGATTGCTGCTGAGCTAGTTTATTGTTCAATTGCAAAAATTATTTGTAAATTTAAATTTTTCTTTAAATTAAAATTTCTAAATAATAGTATATCTTTAGATTTTGGAATTTAAATAAATAAAGAAAAAGAAAACTCCTAAAATTAGCTTACCAAATTTTTTTTATGTTTATCATTTAAAGGAACATATTTATTTTTTTAGAAATTTTATAATTGATTTTTTAAAAGAAAATTAAAAGATTTAAAAATAATTTTAAATAAATTTTTAATATTTAAAAAAGTCAGACTCAACGCTATTAATGACTTTTTCTCTTTTCATAAATTTTATATCTTAAAAAATTGAAAGATAAATGTTTAAAAAAATTATAATAGTTCTAATAAAATTACTTTTATTATGCTAAATTTGTGTTAAATATAAATGTCTTAAATTCTTATAGTTTAGTTATTGTTATGGGTTGTCATATTGTGCCTCAGAAGACCTACATGGATTAGAGACGACAAATGAGAAAGAGTTGATTAAGGTTTTAGCAAATACATAAAATTAAATCATGTCTAGCTGAGACATTATAACATAATCTGGTTGTAATATACAGAATGTCACAAAATGTACTTAACTTCTTTTAAAGAGAAAACAAAATGAAAATAAGCTGACTTAAAATGCTATCAGAGTAAGATGAGGGAACAATTTTTTTTAAAAAATACTCAAAATAGTAAATTAGATAGTCATTAACATTTTTTTATTTTATTTTAAAACCTAAGATAATAGCTTCATGTTCATGCGCTTGTAGGTGGGGAAGTGCTGGCGCCTGGCGTGCTGCTCACTTTCTACTTAAGTCATATCAAAGTTATTAATTTGTGATAAGGATAATCACTTTTTTAAAAATCACTTTTAATTCTCAATCTTAGCATTTTTATTCTTTAATAATATAACTATTTAAGTTTCATTATTCAACACTCTTTTTCTAACTTCTTTAACTCTTGCCTTAAGCCACAACCATGATCTAACTGTGATCAATGGCAAACATTCTTAATTTGTACCCAATTAAGTTGGCCAAGTATTTTTTGTTTAAAACAAAGAGTTGGCCAAGTATTAAGCAGAGTCTCAGAGGGAATTGACCCCTGGAAACAAATACACGACTAGTGTAAAGTTTCCTGTGGCTTAATAAGCATCATATAGCAACTGGATTGCATCCAACCAATTCTCAAAATGTTGTCTCAAATACTATTACAAAATTGTCAATGTTTTCAGTCAACATTCGACAGTTCTTAAACCTTATTACCTTGCCACCTCACGGAGTGACCAATGTGAACACTTTTATTCTGTGTGTTTTGAAAGGAAAATAAATTGTTATTACTATTACACATCAAGCAGTACACACGTAGCATATCAATCACGAAAATTAAGAATCAAAGGACAATGTTCTTTACGGGAAGTCCACTAATTAATTACTTGATCACCAAGTTTAACTACCAAACAAAAGCATAGATACCACACTCATGAACAAACAGTCAAACTCAAGATACACTTTTAATTAATTTTATTAACTTATTGAGACTCTTTGCTTGCATGCCAAGATCTAATACACACATGACTAGAAATCAAATCCATCACATTAATCATGTGCTCTCAAAAACACACAATATTATCTAGCTAAGACACAGAATTGAAGATGACATCTGGTGTTGAACTTGCTGAAGCATGTATTGCGGAAGCAACACAAGGAGAAAATGAAGGAAACAGAAAAGGGAAGAACCAAAATGGACACGATTGGTGCCAAGGCCAATACATCAAGTGGATGTTTCTCTTGGTTTCCCAAAAGAGTCAGAAGACATACACGGATTAGAGATGGCAATGAGAAAAAGTTGATGGTTCTTGGTCTTGGATATGAAATGGACTATGTGGAATGAAGAATATTCATAATCTTGTGTGTACTCATAATATCCGATAGAAATTAATTATTATTTTTTTACGGTAGATCATCGTATTAATAACATAATAAAAAAATAAAATGATGAAGATAATATTAAAAATATTTTTTATATAAAAATATTAACAATAATTTTAAAAATAAAAATGTTCTGTATAAAGTTAAAGATATATTTTAATATAATATTTTACTTGTTAGGAATTGTGAGAAAAAATTATTTCGTTTATGAAAAAAGTTAATGTGTGAAAATTTAACAATATTTAGTTCAATAAAAATAAATTACTATAATATACATTAAAAAATAAAATAAAAATTCCATTTCACAAAAGATTAAATTCCTTGTAACAAAAAGAAAAAAATTTGAAATACCAACTTCATCCTCTATACTTTAATGGGAGTCCATCAATATCATCTGTGTATTGTATATTAACAATTAAATTTTCAATTAGACTTAAATACATTCTTTGTTTCTACAATTTAGTATTTTTTTTCAATTTTGTTCTGGTAAAAAATTGTTTTAATTTTTTTAAAATGTGTTTGTTTTATTTTTCGTCCTTAAAGGATTTTAGCGCTTTGAGTAGTAAACAAATGTTATCTAAAATACTTTAAGGACAAAAAATAATACAAATACATTTTATAATGACTAAAACAAAAAAAAATTGTAGGGACAAAAATGAAAAAAAGCTAAATTACTAGACGAAAGATAATTAAGTATTTCAATTATGCATACATATTTCATGTGATATGGTTAAAATTAATTTTATTTCACTTTAAAATTAACGATATTATAAGATTTATGGCATGGTGATGATTGAAGTGAGATTGTTTTTTTTACTTTTATTAGTATAACAACCATGTGAACTTCAACCTAAAAAAAATATGAGAACTTTGTCCTTCCGATGAAATGAACATCATCAATTGTCATTTAGTGAAGGTATAGATTGTTGATGTTACACATAGTGGAAGCCATGAAGGGAATGACACTGATGATGGAAAAAAAACATATGCAAATACCATAATATTAATATCTTCACAGAACCCCACAAGTAATTGCTTCCATGGCCACTATTTACGTTAGCTAACTATGACTTACACGAACCACTACTATGTATGGTTGTCAAACTCTAGAGTTAACATATAAACTCTTACAAGTTTAAGATTCTACTTGATCCACATGGGTTAACTCGCATTCAAACTCGTTTTTTAGCAGACTTAGACTGGACTTAGTAGACTTGGACTAAACTTGTGCTAACTCGCAAGTCTAGATCGAATCAAACGAGTTTACTAGGAAAAAAATTAACGTGAAACTTTGTTGTTTGGTCTATTTTTCTTGGATAAATTTGGATGTTTAGGGTTGTCATTTTGTCTTCGATTGCACGACCCTAAAACAAAGCCGCGAAGTCCTTGATCCCTTTTGCTTCATATGTTCTCTCTTTGTCTCCCAATCTCTCCTAGTTTGTGATTTGGTTCTTCAATTTTTCAAGTCATGATTTCCTCCAAACCCAGAACATCACAACACGTGAATCTTCTCTTATATCACTATTTGGTTGAAGGTGAAAGCAGTGCTTGCTTCACTTCAAGGCACAACTTGCTTGCTTCACTTTACTCCCAATTGCAATTTGCTTCCAACTGAAGGCTTGAGTGCTCCTCTGTTGTAACCATGTAAGATTCTTTAGTCTCTAACTTCTTGTTGTTGGTTGGTTCTATTGTTGCCTTGTTGGTTGGTTCGTCCCAATCCTATTACCCTCGTCAAATGATGTATTTAGTTGTTGGTTGGTTATGTTTTGGTTGGTTCTGTAGTGATTTTATTTAGTAAAATTTAGTAGTGATTTTGGTTCTGTTGTTGGCTGGTTTTGTACTAATTTGGTTCTATTGTTGGTTGGTTCTGAACTAAAATTTAGTAGTGATTTGGTTTTGTTGTGAATTGTGATCACTGATTTGGTTCTGTTATTGGCTGGTTTTGTACTAATTTTATTTAGTACAATTTAGTAGTGATTTTGGGTCTATACTAATTTGGTTCTGTTGTGAATTTGTGATCACTTGTTGGTTGGTTTTGTAGTGATTTTATTTTGTAAAATTTGTTTTTGTTTCTTATGTTTGATGTTTAGTATGTATGGGAGAGGGACTGGATCAAATTCATCATATGTCAATATAGCCATAGCCACAGGTGCAACAACCTTCGTAGGTTCAAGACCTAGAAGCAAAAATGCTCCGGGAAATAAGACTGATATTGGGTGGAAACATGGTACAAATTTTTTAGGGAATGGTAAGAAAGTTAAGTGTAACTATTGCTCAAAGACCAACAATGGGGAAATTTTTAGATTCAAGCATCATCTTGTTGAGATTAGATGGGATTTTGAACCTTGCCCTTGGATGCTGAAAGAAGTTAAAATGCTTATGATGAAAGTTGTTGCAAAGGTTTCTAATGCATCAAAGAAGAAAAGAAAATTGAATAGTATTCATGAAGAAGGTATACATACTGAGGGGGTGGAGACAAATACCACTCAAAATGGAATAGAAGGGAAAATGATGTTTGCTTTCAAAGGAAGAGAAAAAGAAAAATTTGTTCAAGCTAGTGGTGAGGGAGTTCAAGCAACTTTAAATCAATTGTACAAAAAAGGTGACAAAGATAAAGTTGATGACCAATGTGCTCAATTTTGGTACACAAGTTTCATTCCATTCAATGTTATTAAAAATCCAACTTTTACAAAATTTTGTGACATGGTTGCAAGATATGAGGTTGGCTATAAACCTCCATCTTATCTTGATATCAAAGAGAAGCTTTTGAAAAGAGTAGTGGGAAAACTGATTTAATGCTTCAAGAATTTATAGAGGAGTGAAAGAGAATCGCTTGCCTAATTATGTCTGATAGGTGGAAACATTAAAAAAAGGTGTCCGATTTGTAAATTTTTGGTAAACAGTCCAAAAGGGACCTTAGTAAAAAATTATATTTCAAGATAATTATCATAGAAGTTAACAAACTTATCATATATTATGTGTTATGATTAAATAATGGTATGAAATTATTTTATACTCTTAATCAATGTATAATCTATTTTTTCATCCTTAAAAGATAAAGAAATAAGTAAAATAAATAATATTATATTCTCCTACTAATTCAGTAATTAAATTTGTAAATTCCCTTATTTCCTTATGATGAAAGCATTAAATAAATAAGTAAATATATTTCATACATTAAAAATATAAAATACATTTAATAAAAATATATAAGATATTGTTTTAACAAAATATACCCTTAATTACATTCATCGAGAAATTATTAAATAATATATGACCACACATATAATGGTATTGACCATTTATATAATGTTAAGACATATATTCAAATTTTCTTAATTTAGAAGAGAGAATTAACATCACTATTAAGATTAAAATATAAAGACCATAATAATATTGAAGAACTTAATATTCTTTTCCCTTAAAAAGCAAGAAGGGAAACGCGACAAAATGAATGGTCCTACAAGCCGGCCACATCCAAACCTTGAAACACAAGAAAATTCCGAAATTAAATTCATTGTTCATCCAGATTTGACCACTATTATATGCTTGCTCCACAAGCTGGAGGTTTATATAAAGCAAACCCATTCACGTTATTGCTTCACAGAAACCTTGAATTATATTTCACTGATTCCAAAAAAAAAAAGAAAATCTAACTGGTTATGGCAACGCTAGGATATGGTTTCGCTGAAGCATACGTAACGAGGAAGCTCTACAAGGAAAAAATGAAAAAGAGAGCACAAGAAGAAGAGGGAGAGAAAAACACCAACATGAAGATTTCAACAACCAAAACGGGTTCGAAGGAACAAACATCAAGTGGATGTTTCTCATGGGTCTCCAATCACCAGCAAAGGAAAATTTCTCGGATTTCAGATTACAATGACGACACTGAATCTGCCAATTCCTGATTCATGTGTTGGGCTTTTCACAATAAAATTGCTTCTCTACTTTTTGTGTGCTTACATTATTTGGTTCTTTCAATTATTTTCCAGCAAAAAGAAGATTATATTAAGATGGCACACAAGATGTGTCCATCAAACAAATTTCTTTCAATATTTCTTTCAATGTATCCTACAATTATTTCTACTGTGAAATTAATAAAATGAATTTGTCTCTTTGTATTGTAGTAATCGCTTTTTAATTATTTCGGAATCATTAATTGTACCGTAAAATGATATTTTACGACCTGTTAAAGAAAAATGTTTGCAATTAGACAATGATGGAAAATTGTTTTATAGGATCTGTGCATGATTTTTTTCTTCTTTTTCTTAAGAGTTTAATGACTATACACTATATTGCTAATTTTATATTTTCAATCAATTATAAAAAATAATATTATGTTCTCCTATTAATTCATTTAAATTTAGAAGAAAGCATTAAATAAATAATATATTTAAAATATGATAAAGTACATTTAATAAAAAGAAAAAGGATACAAGTTTTAACAAAAATTAAAATATACCTTTAAACGCACATATAAATGTGTTAACCAATTTACTTTTGTAGTCTGTCTTTCTCTCGCGTTCATTGTTGGGGTAAATAATACTGTGTGGACGGGCTATGCACATAAATGTTACCCGTTTATTTTATTAGTAAGAATAAATTTTTTACATTATACATATATTTGAAAGTAAATTAAAATTAAAAGTATAAATATTTTTTTACAATTAAAGTATATATTTTAAAATTAAAACTATTCTTATTTAATTTAAAATAAACGGAACGCTAAAGTTTATGGTTTTGTGGCATATGGTGATGATTGAAGTGAAATTGTTTTTCTTTTCTTTTCTTTTCTTTTCTTTTAATTTTACAGCAACAATGAGAATTGAGAAATTCATCCTCTCCGTGAATTGACGCAATGGGCGTGGGAGAAAAGAAGATGCATATATATAATATATCTTCGCGTAACCCCACCGTAAATTGTTTCTTACGTGGGCCACAATTTACGTTAGCAATGACATACGCACTACATAAAAATACAAAATTATATGGGGGAGTAGCATTTGTCATTCTCGTAGCTCTAAAAAATTGGTTAACTAAATTAGATATTAAAATTATAAGAATTTGTCAAGTAAAACATGAGATTAATTAGTCTTATTTTTAATGACCAATAAAAATTCGACATTTATTTTATTATAGATTCTATCATTATTATAATGATTATTATATTTAACACATATATTCTTAATTTTTTTTTACAGAATTCTTAATTTCTCTCATAATATTTAAAATATTTCTTAACTTTAGAATTATACATACAATAAATGTGTCATATATTTTCTTTTATCACACATCCTTTTGTTATTTTTATTTTATTTATTATACAACTTATAAGTATAATACTTTTTTTTGCAAAAAAGAGTATAATACTTTTAAATATTTTCCAACATTTTTATTATAATTTTTAATTAAAAATTATAGATAAAGACTATAATTGTGAACTAAAAATTATAGATAGCGAGTAAAACTTTTAATTAAAAGTTATAGCTAAAAAGTATAAAAATTGTGAGTTATAGATAAAAAGTATAAAAAATGTAAGTTGTAAAATAAATAAAATAAAAATTACAAAGGCTATCAGATAAAGGAAAATATATGACATATATATTGTATGTATAATTATAAAGTTTTAGTTTTACACATAAATCATGTGAAAGAAATATGGATAGATTCTGTAAAAAAAAAATGAGAAAAGGGATATAAATGTGATAATCACTACATTAATGGTAGAATTTAGAATAGGATAAGTGTATGATTTCTATTGGTTATTGAAAATAAAATTAATTAATCCTATTTTCACTTGGGTTGATTAGACAAGTCCAAATTATAAATATAAATAAGTTTAGTTCTTAATATAAAAATAAATTTATTTATCCATTTTGTCAGTTATTAAGCAATTTAAAATTAACTTTAAAAATTAATTTGTTCTTAAATTTTTTAAATTTAATTAATTTAGCTAGTTTACTCTCAGTTTTTTTGATTTGTATGAATTGAATATTGAGGATTTATCGCACTAATACACCCTATAGAACCAGTTTTTTTTTTCGTATATGCACACTCTCTCTCTCTCCAGATATTTCGTAATATACACTAGCTTTTAGTTTTATTCCCAATCTACACTTGTTTTCTAATGGTAGTTGGAAGTTGGGTTTGACCACCCCGACTTCCTAAGTGGCCTTCTTTTTTAAATTTAAAATTTTATAAAATATAAATATTATATTATATAAAATTTTGTTTAATTAATTTTAAAATTAATTATTTATTTAATTAAATTTTAAAATTTTGTTTTTAATTTTTTTAAAGAAAAATAAAAAAAATTGGATAAAATTAGAGTACAAGTTTTTAGTTACGTTGTATGTAATTTTGTAATTAAATTTATGTGTTATTGATATTTGTTTTTGTTATATTCGTGGGATTTAAAAATAAGAAAATTAATTAGTAGTATTAAAATAAATTAAAAAATACAGTGAAAAATAATTGATACATCTATTTTATACAATAAACATAAAATTTCAAAGTGTAATAACTAAGATGATAGTTGAGAATAATGAAACATATTAAAAAATGCAATTACAACGCAAATATGACAAAAGTAATGATGATCTGAAATATGTTGTGCAGGTTACATGTCTTCTTCTATTTGGATCACTGGTTTGTTAAAAATAGCCAAAGTTTCTACTGTGTCGAATCGTTTCCAATAGTTGGATTGTGTTAACACCTTTAGCACGTCTTCATCATTTTTCAATTTTGTTATTTCATATTCAATTAAATTTTCTGAATACTTAGCATGATTTGGTTGTCGAAAGAACAATCGTCTAACCAATTGTGATTCGTGAATTTCGTAAGGGGGAACCCCTATAGGTGCAACTTGCTTGATTAAATGCTTGAGTTTGTCCATGTTACATCCCGAAGGAATGTCAAATCTTATTGGATTTGTTCCCGTAAAGGACTAACCCAAAAATCCACCTTGACGTGGTATGTTCCACTTTCCGTTGTAATACATAATTGCATCATGAGTAGGAGTGATAGTTGATTGAAGCAAGTTGAGTATAGTATATGGTGTTCTAATGATGGTACATAATAATTCTATAGGGCCAACACACAAGTATTGTTCATTGCACATTAACATTATATAAACATCATCATCATTTTTCAATGGTAGAGATTGAAAAAAATATTGTTGACTTGCATCTATGAATGGTTGTCGGTACTAGATTTCATCCACTAATTGATCATTGGTTAGTTGAAGGGTATTGTGCATCATACGCTAGAGTGTATCAAAAGAACAGTCATTAGGAACTCGCATTGGTGTTGGAGTGGGACTCCAAAAATAAACACTAGCTTGGTTGTGTGTGATTGATCCATTTGGAAAAATGAAGGCTAATCTAGGGTTAGCAATGGTTTGGCTGCTTGTTTCTCCCAAAAATGACATAGTAATAAGATTGAATTTGGTTTATAAAGGTATGATGTGTGAAATTGTGTGTTTGTATTAAGTGTGTTTTGTGTTATTTATACTTGTATGAACATTTTGTCATGTTGATGTGTATTGGAATCCAATGTTTATTTTTCTATAGTAACTGATGTAGCAGACGTCCATTATAATTTCAGAGTGAAAAAAGAGATTATGAGTTATCCATTTTCATGTCAATTATGCTAGTGAGACATTTATTTTTTTTAGAGACTAGTGCAAATTGCAGAGTGCTATCAATTTGAACAATGATTTTGTCATATAACTAATGCAACAGACGTCCATGATATTTTCAGAGTGAAAAAAAAGATTATGAGTTGTTCATCTCATGTCAGTTTTGCTGATGAGACATTTAATTTTTTATAGACTAGTACGAATTGCAGAGTGTTGTCAATTTGAAATTTGATTTTTCTCATGTAATTAATGCAGCAGACGTCCATGATGATTTTCAGAGTGAAAAAAAAGATTATGAATTGCCTATTTCATGTCAGTTTTGCTGGTGAGACATTTAATTTTTAGAGATGTGTGCAAATTACAGAGTATTGTCAATTTGCAGCAATAATTTGTCCCTTGTAATTAAGTTGTTAGACGTCTATAATGATTTTCAGAGTGAAAAAAGAGATTATGAGTTGTCCATTTCATGTTAGTTTTGCCAGTGAGACATTTAATTTTCAGACACAGTATAGTGTAAATTGTAAAGTGTTGTGAATTTTGACAATTATGTTACCATGTCACCTACTGCAGTAAGTGGATAAACTGAAAATTGCTAATTTAAATTTAAAGAAAAAAATCATTTCAATATGTAAAGTGATAATTGAACATGGTCATAAGACACTCCATGAAAAGCTCAAAGCCGAAATAACTAAGACATGAATGATCCATAGATTACCAATCCCGTTTGAATATTGTTTCGTGGGATGCAGACATGTTACTTCCTTCGGGCCCGGAAGAAGAGTCAGTATCACTATCATGGTTTTTGATCCAACAAGTCTCATATTCATCTGATAAGTCCTCAAGATTGGAGGTTGAGCCATGTTGGTTGGTTGGTGGGTTATTATTGTAACAGATTATGGCAAATAACTCCACAAATGGTAATGACAGATTTTTGTAAAAAATGTTGAACATTTGTCGAACATCAACATCATCTCGCAGAATAAAAGATGTGTACATATAACGTTGTCCTGACTCAAGTATAGGGCACTGAAAGTGGAGATGTTGGATATGTTGTTGTGGGTCAATGTTTAGTTTTTGATGAACAAGTCCAAGCAATTGTGTAAAGGTTATGGCATTGTTGACCATGAAATTTTTTGTGTTGTTACTAACGAAGGTGGTGTCCTCATATGTATTGCAAATTTGGCCATTGTAGTAAACACAAACGTATGCAGTTAGGTGACACATTGTGGTAGGGATTGAGATAAAAATTTGAAATTGTTATGAATGTCTTTAGCTGTAGTGGTATTCATAGAATTTAGTTATAGTTGGATAAGTCACTAGTTAACTGTGCATTTAGATGAATGGGTAAATGAACACTTAAGCATATTTGTAAGGGCCCATAATGTGCAAATTGCATAGTGTTGTTGGTAAGCCATTTAATTTTTTAGAGACATGTGCAAATTGCAGAGTGTTGTCAATTTGGATTGTGATTTATCCCTAGTAACTGATGGAGCAGAAGTCCATTATAATTATGAGAGTGAAAAAAAATTTGAGTTGTCCATGTCATGTGAGTTTTACTAGTGCGACATTTATTTTTTTAGAGATGTGTGGAAATTGTAGAGAGTTGTCAATTTGGACTGTGATTTATCCCTGGTAACTGATGAAACAGAAGTCTGTTATAATTATCAGAGTGAAAAAAAATGAGATGTTCATGTCATGTCAGTTTTACTGGTGTGACATTTATTTGTTTAGAGATGTGTGGAAATTGTATATAGTTGTCAATTTGGACTGTGATTTATCCCTGGTAACTAATGGAACAGAAGTCCGTTATAATTATCAGAGTGAAAAAAATTTGAGATGTCCATGTCATGTTAGTTTTACTAATGCGACATTTATTTTTTTAGAGATGTGTGCAAATTGTCGAGTGTTGTAAATTTCGACTGTGATTTATCCCTGACAACTGATGCAGCATAAGTCCATTATAATTTTCAGAGTGAAAAAAAACTTATTTGTGCAAATTGCAGTGTGTTATGAATATATTTATTTTTGGATTCTTTGACTTTATTACTATGGAAAAAGTGTCCAAATCGTAGTTTTTATTTTATTTTGTGCTTCTATTTTGAGGTGGTATTCCATGGAATTGGTGCACGGTATATTTTTTTTTTAATTCTTTGACGTTCAAACTATGGAAAAAGTGTGTCACGAATATCATTAATGTCTTGAACATAATTTGAAAAAAATGCAAAACATGGGCACTTAAGCATAGTCACAAGGGTCTAAGTCATAGTTTTTTTGAAACCATTACAGGGGTACTTAAACATATTTGATCCTATTATGACAACATTTTATACTTCAATGACCAAGACGATGACCAGTCCCACAAGGTGGTGGACGCCGATTACGTCGTGGATTTCTTCTTTCCTGTATGACTGGTTCTCCCATGTCATGATGATGTTGTTGTTCTATGTTAGTATATCCAATGTTGGTTGTTGTAGCAGAAGAACTTTGTCCTTGTTCTCCAAACGAATGTGGTGCATTGAACTGTTGTAAAGAAGCTAAATATGATGTCGTTAAATTTGGTGTATTGAAATCAACGTCAAATAAATCGCTCATCCATTCATGGCTGGTTGCGGTGACTGACTCGCCAGTTTGACCAAAAGTTTGATGAACAAGTGAAGGAATACAATACATTGACTGAGGATGTGGAATTTCAAAATGTGTTTGTTCAACACTTGTCCCTGCAGCATTATGGTAATTTTTGTGTGTGGATCATGTAGCTGTTGTGCAACAGACAAGAATAGAGTAGTGTTTTTCCTATACCATTCCATGTACGCTGGTGTATGTGTCACTATTCCTTCAACCCATTGCCTAGCTAAAACATCATTGTGTTTGTTTTTCCAGATATTAATCCACTCTGCATGGTATTCCATCCAGTCTATGTAATGATTGCCTCGCATGTCAATTTGGTGAAGTCGATCAAGATTCATGGGATCAACAGAGGTATCTTGTTGTAGTCCAAACTGTAGCTTGACACGATTTGTTTGATGCCATTCGACAATCGAGAAACAAATAATTGCAGTACATGAAAACCAAATCTCCATGTCTCTGTATGCACGTTTGGGTAGTTGTTCTTCAAATCCTCTATATGGGACCCAAGAAAACTGAAATATATGTCAACAAGGCAACAATGCAACATTAGTAAATGTTAGTATGTACATATTCATGGTGCAGATCATGATAGTTTTATACCTCATGGCTCTTCATATGATCTATACGAGATCTATATCCGACCAAGTCACCATGAGGTGTGGCCCTATATTCTAATCTATCACCACTTCATCTGAAATGTAAAACATACAAAATCAGTATTCATTGTAATGTTATAATACGCGTCATTCTAATAAAAAATTTACATTTAGTTATATGTAAATAACCTTCTAGCTGGTGGATAAGTTGTTTCGGGTCGTGGGACAACTATGTCAGCTTCAGTGCAGCTCCTTTACATGCATTTTCGGGAGGGACTTCCCCTAGTAACTCATCGCATAACTCATCCCAATATAAGAAACTAGGTCCAGCCACAACACGACCATTGACTTTAATGCCTAGATACAGTGCAACATCTTTGAGTGTGATGGTGCACTCTCCTCATGGTAGGTGAAAGGTATGTCTTTCAGGCCTCCATCGTTCAACCAATGGAGTGATCAATGCAGGATCAATTCTACACTATTTGATTAGGGCAATATGTTGGAACCCGGTACACAATAATAATGGTATAATTTGTGGTTCTGATTCAGGTATTGTATGGTAATAGGAAGTGATTAAGTCGTTAATCGTAGTACGTGAACGATGAACATGTTGATGATGCAATAGAGGTTTATGATCCATGACAATGATGTCAAATGGTAAACCGAATACAAATGATATAAAATTTGAAGTTGGGTGATGCAAATGTGGTATTGACATGCACCTCCCATCTATTTATCATTTAAACTACATTCAGTTTTCAAAGCACAAATACACTTAATCTAATTGTAGTGCCTCGAGATTCCAAAGCACATTTATAATTTGTCTCGTTGTAAGGCCTCGAGATTCTATAGCACTTTAACACGACTGTGGTACTGTGACACATCAAGATTCTAATTCACCTGAAGCATGGACCCGTGATTGATTGCATATATAAACGTACCATATCACTCAACACTTTGCACAATTGCGTCAAATCAAATTGTGAGAGGAAACAGAGAAGGCAAGCGATGAGGTCATAGCCTATTTGTGCATACGTTTAAATCAATGGTGACAAGACAGAATCGTTACTATTGAATCAATGGAGCAGAAGCTGCATAGTTTCCTGAAATTAGAATGTGTGGTGTTGCACATTGTTCACTCACATGCGTACATTTATCGCATTAACGTGGTTCTCAACAATCTGCATGTCCTCAACATTACACTTAGTTTTATTGTAAGGCCTTGAGATTCCAAAACACATTTATAATTTGTCTCATTGTAAGGCCTCGAGATTCCAAAGCACGTTAACACGACTATGCTAGTGTCACGCATCGAGATTCTAATTCATGTGAACCATGGACTCATGATTGATTGTATATATAAATGCACCATATCACCAAAGACTTTGCATAGTTGCGTCAAATCAAATTTTGAGAACAAACAGAGACAACAAGCAAAATGAGGTTAGAGCCTATTTATGCGTATGTTTATATCAATGGTGAAATCATTCAAAATTCAAGTGCAAATGCAGTTTTCAGAGGTGACAAGACAAAATCGTTACTCTTGAATCCAACAACGACGCTGCCAAACATAATCACCGCAATACAGTAATCAATTACAGATAATGATGTTATGCCTATAATTATTGCACTTTGGTATCGTTGTCCTATATATGAATTCAATGGTGAAGTTCAATATAGGGCAATTCAAATTATTGACGAAGAAGGTGGTTTGTGCATGTTTCATACATTTGTGAATATGGCAAGTGTAATATGTATGAAATTTAAAGTTGATGTTCATAGTTCATTATCACCTACTCAAGTTAATGAACTAAGTTGGACCGACATGGAGCGGAAGCTGAACAATTCCCTAAAATTAGAATGAATAATTTAACATATTTTGTTGTTGTATTGCGTTTAAGTTTTTCTCAGTCTTTATTATGTAGTTGTAGTTGTTGTATGCTTTGAAGTTGTTATTTTCAATTTACTTCAATAATAATAGTCTACTCATGCATGATTTCAGAGATGCGGAGCAATGTCAGACCTAACCCTCACATGCACCGACAACCCCATTAATGTGTGGTGTTGCACATTGTTCACTCACATGCGTATGTTTACCCCATTAACATGTTTCTGAACAATCCGCGTGACCTTGGCATGCGATGCGGAACACCGCGGTCAACACTCATTATGCAATGGACAATCTGTCATGTACATTAATGTGTGGGGTTGCACACTGTTCACTCATATGTGTACACTGTTCCGCAGCTGCACAGTTTTCACTCACATGCACTGAATTTCCTACCTAACCCTCCCGCCTAACCCTCGCAACTAACTTAGCTGCCTAACCCTCCCACCTAACCTTCCAATCTAACTTTCTTACCTTACTTTGCCACTTATCGCTCCTACCTAACCCTCTAACCTAACCCTTATAACTAACTTTGTCACCTAACCCTCGTAACTAACTTTTTCACCTAACTCTCTCACCTAACCTTCCAATCTAACTTTGCCCTTAACTCTCGGACAAAACTTTCTCAGCCTATATATAATATCACTATTTGACAACAACATATCACACAAAATAACTTTCTCAAAGTTTTTCCACTCATATCCTATAAGCACCACCATGGCTCCACCTAAAGAAATTGCGACCATCATTCACCATAATGGTCACATTCAAACGACCCAGTTCAAGGATCAATGTACACATCTGTGAACCCAATATTTATTTACGTCATTTGTTCTATTACGTTTACACAATTCATTTGAAAAATTAACAATCGTCTCTCTACTCGAGCAACTGAAAAAGTTTCACAATTGTTATTCCGTGTCCCTATTTCATTTCATCAGGGTCAGACACGTTATATTTCAGCACAACTACTCGACAATGACGATCTCAGAGACGCGATGGAAACAATTCTCCAGAATCCACAATTGCATTTTGTCAAATTCTATGTTGTTACTAACCTTATTCCTCAACCACAACCATCGTTTCCATAATCCTCATGTCCACAACTACAACTACCGCCTCCACAACAGTTACCCTACAACAACATAGACCTCAATAATCCAGTATCTTCATACAACAACCTTGAAACACAAAACCCCTTTGACATTCATACTTCATACACACAACTATTATCCGAAAATGATTCTTTTTTTTATGCCCAGCAAACCTCATTTGACCAACAAAACCATCCATCATCCCCTTTTATGCCACCTTCACAACAACCAAAAACGCAAACATCAAACCAAAATGAATATCCCATCACTAACGAAGATCACATTATACAATTTCATGACGAAAACATAGTTGATTTTAGTGAGGATGAGGATCAACAGTTCTTTGATCACATCAATCACCAAAGTGATGACTAAAGCGATGACGAGGGTGTTGGTAAACCAACGACACCTCCGTCACCTCCGTTGCAATATCACCAACCTAGGTGTCCAGTAGACTTGAACTTTGACCACCTACAACACTACATTGATCGACACCATGTACAACCACCAACCGGTGTACTCGAGGTTGACATGGTCTTCGATGAAAAAGCACAATGTATTCGAGCAGTCAAAGAATACAACATCAGAAATCATTTTGATTGTAGAACAATTTACTCTGGCCAGAGAAGGCTAAACTTCGTGTGTAAATTACATGAAAATGGTTGTACATGGAACGTGGGTGCATGCAATTCAAAGAGGCATAACAAATGGATTATCAAGAGTATCAGAGGTCAGCACACTTGTCTCGCGCCAATGCTCAGACAAGATCATCGGTAACTCGACAAACACGTCATAGCACAGATCATCCAACCAATTGTCAAAACATACCCAACCGTCTCCATCAAGACGTTGATTGCAGAGATCAAAATGTTCATGAATTATACCCCATCCTACAAGAACACATGGTTAGCAAAGCAAAGAGCATTGGAAATGATTTATGGAAATTGGGAAGAATCATATGTTGGATCAAGTGGCCTCGGAATAATTAATAAGGGGAGGTTGAATTAATTATGAATATGTCTTGACTAATTAAAAATCTATCATTCTTAATGTTACTAGATTCAAATAGGCTTTTACTACTAAGTTAAGAAAGTAAAGAACAGAAATAGAAACTTAACCAAAAGTAAAAGTGATAATTAAAAGTACACAGTGGAAATTAAAAAATGTAGGAAAGAAGAAGACAAACACAAGATTTATACTGATTCGGCCACAAATCGTGCCTACATCCAGTCCCTAAGCAACCTGCGGTTCTTGAGATTTCTTTCAACCTTGTAAAAACCTTTACAAGCCAAATTTTCACAAGGGATGTACCCTCCCTTGTTCTCTTTGAAAAAACCAAGTGGATGTACCCTGCACTTGAACTAATCCACAAGAGATGTACCCTCTCTTGTTCTCAGTATAACAATCCCCAAGTAGATGTACCCTTTACTTGTACCACAAAGGATGTATCATCCAATGTGTTGCGACAAAGAATTCTCAGGCGGTTAGTCCTTTGAATCTTTGTAAGGGGAAACAAAAGATATCTCAGGCGGTTAGTCCTTTGAAATCTTTTGCTTAAGGGGAAGGGAAGAATCAAAAGAATTCTCAGGCGGTTAGTCCTTTGAATCTTTTGTAAGGGAGAAAAGAGAAACAAAAGAATTCAGGCGGTTAGTCCTTCATTCTTTTGGAAAAGGGAGAAGAGAATGAAAAAGATGAATAGCACAAGTTTTTGAACAAAGAACTTTTCTTGGAAGAGAAAGTGTTGATAAAAAACTTTTAGAAAGATGAAGAGAAATAAATCAGAAAATTCTGTAGAAAGATATTGAAAGATCGATTGAAAGATGTTTGAGATATGATGTTGAAAAAAGATTGAAAGATAGATGATTCAAAGATGATTGATGATTGGTCATTATTGAAACTCATGCCATGGTCACATATTTATAATCTCTTGATGACTCAAGTCAAAGCTTGTGACTCTGGCAATTTCTTTAAAACTAGTCACTTAAAAAGTTGTGACTTTTGAAAAAATCTTCAGAAACAAGTCACTTGAAGAATTGTGACTTTTGGAAATGTATTTTTCAAAATCAGTTATTGGTAATCGATTACCATTAAGGTGTAATCGATTACACATCAACAGATGTGACTCTTCATTTTGTATTTTGAAAATTAAAACGTTTAGAAGCTCTGGTAATCGATTATAAGTATTGTGTAATTGATTACACAAGTTTAAAATACTTTAAAATTGTTTAAACATAAGTTGTAACTCTTGAAATTTGAAATCTTAACGTTTCAAAACACTAGTAATCGATTACTACCTTCTGGTAATCGATTACCAGAGAGTAAAACTCTTTGGTAATGATTTTGTGAAAACTTCTTGTGCTACTCAATGTTTTGAAAAACCTTTTTAGTACTTATCTTGATTGAGTCTTCTCTTGATTCTTGAATCTTGAGTCTTGAATCTTGATCTTGATTATTCTTGAATCTTGATTCTTGAAACTTGATTCTTGAATCTTTGGAATTTGCTTAACTCTTGATTCTTTGGAATCATCAAAATAACCTTGGAAGACATTGCTTCCACATCATATGCCAAACTGCCAAAACTTTTGGGAGCTTTGCAATCTTGTGTTCCCAGGACTGTGGTCACTACTCAAATAGAATCCGTGTATGAGGGAGGAGAAATTGTACCGGGCAAAAGAATGTTTATACGTGTCTTTTAGTCATTTGGTCCATGCATTAATGGCTTTGCATATTGCAAACCCATAGTACAAGTAGATGGTACATGACTTTACGGGAAGTATACTGACACACTATTGATAGCTATCACACAAGATGGAGCTAACCATATCTTCCTAATTGTCTACACCATTGTACTAGGGGAGACAACATCAGCCTGGCATTTTTTTCAAAAGAATTTGAGAACACATGTTACTCCGCAAATTAATATTTCTCTCATTTCAGACAAACACCCATCAATTATAAGTGCTTATAACAACCCAAGTAACTTATGGGTTCAGGACACATCTCATTTCTTTTACCTGTGTCACATTGCACAAAACTTTCTTCGAGATAACTCAAACTGCAAATATTTAAAGAAACCACTGATGTTGGCTGGTGAGAATTTGGTTTATTTATTCGTTAAACTTTACTTTCAATCAAATTTTATAACGTAATATATTGATTGAATATTTACATGTTACGCATACACGGAGAAGATGCACTGGTGACATCTTGGGGATATACGTGCGAATAAGCCAAGTGTAACTGAATGGCTTGATCAATTACCCAAACAAAATTAGGTACAATGCTTCGAAGAGGGGAAATGTTGGGGACATATGACTACCAATTTGACCGAGTCTCTTAATTCCATGTTAAAAAATACAAGACATTTGTCGGTGTCATCGTTGGTTGAGGAGACGTATTTCAAGACCGCACAACTCTTTGTTATTAGAGGTCAACAAACTTAGACAATGATCAACTTCGGCTCACAGTATTCTGAAGTCGTCTCTGATGCATTGAATAGTGGTCAACAAGAATCTAATACACACATTGTAAATGAATTCGACAGACACCATCATATTTTTATTATAACAGAGACTCAATCCCCACTTCAAACACCCAGACCACCTGAAAGGTTTAGAGTAATGTTACAATCCCAAAAGTGTGATTGTGGTGAATATCAAGCTAAACACTTACTGTGTTCTCACGTCATGACTGCCTGTAAATCTGTCAATGTTGATCCCATGAACTATGCGTCGAAGTTATTCACTTTACAACACATTTTGCACGTTTACGACAACTCCTTTGGTTTATTGCCACACGAATTAATGTGGCAAGAATATGAAGGAGATCAGTGGAGTCCTGATCTAAGGAGAAAGAGGACTGCAAATGGTCGTCCCATTTCAACTCGCATTCCCACTGAGATGGACGAAGACGAAAATGAACGAGAAAGTAAAAAAAAATATGGAATTTGTCGACAACATGGTCATAACAGAAATAATTATCTTAACTTATCTTCATCTTAAGTTTTTCCTTAACCAAGTGTGATTGTATAAGTATTTTATTGATAATGCAGTATAATATTCTTCTATAAATAAATTGTTAAATAAAAAGTCTTATCATTTTTAATTAAATCTAATAACATAAACAAACTAATTATATTTATAAATATAATTATATTAGTAATAATTATATTACAACATTCAGATTTAAAAAAAATATTCACCTAAAAAATATGTTAAATTAATTAAATAATAAAAGAAAAATAATTATATTTAATAATATCATTTTCTTATTAAAAAAATTAATTAAAAACAAAATTATAAAATTTAATTAAATAAATAAGTAATTTTAAAATTAATTAAACAAAATTTTATATAATAATATTTATATTTTATAAAATTTTGAATTAAAAAAAAAGGCCACTTACGGAAGTCGGGGTGGCCAAACTCGACTTCCAACTACAATTAGAAAACAAGTGTAGATTGAAAATAAAACTAAAAAATGGTGTATATTGGAAAAAATCTAGAGAGAGTGTGTGCATATAATAAAAATACCACAGAACCAGCTCCCGTAGTTCACTTTCTTAATTAATCATCTTCGGTTTGATTCTCAAATCATTGAGAATCATCCGTCCATTTGATTTTTAATGCTTAGAATTAAATTGACCAATGCACAATAAAGTTAAGATTCCAATTAATTAACTAATGTACATCAGAATTAGCGAGCAAGAAAAATAATATTTGCTAAATTAAATAACAAGTCTCTCAAAAGAAAAATAGAATGGGCAAAAGAAAACAACACTGCTGCTTACTAGGATAAGATTTCACACACAAAAAAAAAAGAGAGAGAGAGAGAGAGAATAGGAAAAAAGAAGGAATCCAACTAGAGAGAAGCAAAAGAGAATCACGGTACGTTTATTCATTCATAGGTAATATGGCGAACACAATTTAATTTGTACCTTGAAGCAATTTCCAAAAGGAAAAACGCTGCTAAATGATGGTCCTACGACGACTTTAAAACAACAAAATTCACTGTTGAGGTTGGACCACTATTTTTTTTTCCTTGCTCCCCAAGCCTGTACAAGTCTATATAAATCAACCACATCATTCTTCTTCTTGCTACAAACAAGCTTTCCATATCTGATATCATATCATACTGTTTCCTATAATTCTAATTTATCTGGGCATGGCTACGCCAGGGTTTGGTCTCGCTGAAGCATACATGACACGGAAGATATACAAGGAAAAAATGAAAAAGATAGCACAAGAAGAACAAGAGGGAGAGAAAAACTCCAACATGAAGATTTCTACTATCAAAACGGGTTCCGAGGATAAAACATCAAGTGGGTGTTTCTCATGGGTCTCCAAACAGCAACACAAGAAAAATTCTCGAATTTCAGATTACAACGAAACCCTAGCTGCTGCCAATTCATGATTGACGATGTTGGGCTTTTATACATTTTAAGTACTAATTAATGTTTCTTTCAATTTTTCATCTGTACTAGAGATTATTCTTTTTCTTTTTGTCATTATTATGTATAATTGCATACCCTCCCATTTTTGTGAAATGGAATGAACTTGTTGTAATTCCCTGAATTAATATTTGGCAATTATTGTACCGGAAAATGGTATTTGGCAATTATGCTACTCTGTTTTACTTACCATTGAGGCTTGAGCGGCGAGGATCATTTGAGTTAGTGACGGAAAATCATTTCCCAATTAAACAAAAATGTTTCTATAATCTATTGGTGGATGACAATTTAGAGTACAGCGAGTAGACAATGAGAATTGGCCAGAAATTAATTTCTCCGTCGATGCAATGCAATGAATCTTATTAACTAAAATTCAACCAAAAAGGTTGAGATCAAGTAGTATTGATTTAATCTATGCATCAAACTGGCTTCAAAATTCACATATTGATGCTGGGGATGCGAACTGGGAACCACTTCCAGATGGGTGTCTTTTATTTCATGTATGTCAACAATTTTTGTCTTTTATTTCAAAAATACTGTCTCTCAAATCACGAATAATAGTTAATCTTTTTTAAATTTATATTTAAAACACTAAATTAAATTATGTTTTATAAAGTAAAATATATATATATATATATATATATATATATATATATATATATATATATATATATATAAATCTACAAAATTAAAATGTTTAATTCATGCGTTCAAACTCTAATTTAATCATTTGCTCCCTTTCCACCTAATGGGAGTCCATGTCTGAGTCATTCTTAATCTTATGGACAGAGCCCAACTAGTTAGGCCCATTTTGAGAGGTTTATTGTGTTAGAAGATTAAAATAAAATAAAAAAAATAAATGAGAAGAAAATGTAAAGTCTTAAACTAAACAACACTAGCAAAATAACTTCAGAACATAAATCAACAATGCATTATATTATACAATAAGCATAAAGGAAAATAATTCAAGGGAAGAATTTTAATAGTATGAGTTGAAGCACATAAACGCTATCCTTAGAGAGAAAATATCTTTATTGCACTGGTAGAAAAATCTGATTGCACTCCTCTCCCAAAATCGTGTTCAGCGAAAGGATCCTCGAACCTTAACAATGCTCTTGCTCTCAAAAATAAGTTTTTATAAGAAGATGAAGAAAAAAATTTAGAGAGAAAGAAATCAAATTGTTGTTCTGCTTGTGTGTTTTTCAGAAAAGAGGAAAGACATATATATAGGCATAGACTCCCTTATGCAACAACAAAAATTTGGCCATTGGAAACCAACTTACAGGTAACGTAACCACTTACAGACATGAAAACAAACGTAACAAATACGTAACAAATTACATTGACTCATTAAAGCACAATCTTAGAAAACATAGGAAATCTACTTTTACGTAACAGATTCTAGAATAACTAGTTTATTTTATAAAGACAGAATTAACGTGAGTAACATATTTTTATAAATTTTAAATTCTAAAACAAATATTTACTAACATTCCCTCCACATAATTTAAAATTTTAAAACTATTTTTTTTAAATATAATTTGTATAGAAACATAAAAGAAGTAGCATGTGATATTGTATTTCGGTATAAGGAACCTTCCGGGTGTGAGCTTTATGCCTAGTATTTATGAACTTCCACTCGAGAAAATGTAATGACTTAATTATTTTGAACTACACCTTCTTTAACCGGACTTTAATACACAATCCCTATAATGTTGACGTTCATTTAGGTTCTAATCAGTGGTACGACATTACACGGCCTTGCACATATATCTTGTTTCGTAAGTGTCACTTACAAATTAGTCCATATCTCACAGTGGCAGCCCCACCACCACACTCACTAGGTGAATCCTCAAATAGTGGTTTGTGACTCCACCCCTACAATAATTGTCATCAGATTCATTAAGAGGTATTTTTTTTACCAAAAAATACACATATATAAATACCTCAACCTTAATATTGTTACAATTTATAATACATCTCTTCAAAGGAATGAGAAATGGAACAACTCCGCAAAATTTTATTTTGGTGTACTTTAGTCAACAAGCAATTTCGTTGTTACCCATTGAACTCCATTCATGTGATCACCAATCCCACAGAGACGGATGTTCATTGTTGTAACTAAATAATGGACTCTAGTCCCATTCCCCTCGACGACTCAAATACTTGTTGACGCGTCAACCCTTTTGTAAGAAAATTTGCAATATTATTTTCTGACATGACAAAGTCAAGAGAAATGGCACCATGAGAAATCAAATTTCTGATAGACTTAACTCTCACTTTTAAGTGTCTTCTTTTTTTAGTAAAATTTTTGTTAGTAACTTTAGATATAGCAACTTGACTATCACATTACATTGAAACAGGAGGTATAGGCTTATTCAATAATGACAAATCACATAACAAATTTTTAAGAAACTCAGCCTCACTAGTAGCAATATCTAAAGCAATAATTTCTGCTTCCATAGTAGAACGTGAAATAATAATTTGTTTAGCAGATTTCCATGATACTGCACCACCAGCTAAAGTAAAGACATAATCACTTGTTGATTTTGTTTCATAAGAATCAAAAATCCAATTTTTATTAGTTTTAGGAGAACTCATTTAATCATTAATAGTTTTTTTCCCAAAAATGTGCATCAATAGACCTCATGGCCTCACCATAAGTTTCAGGATCATCTTCAAGTAGAAAAAAGCAAAATTCAGAACCAAAATTATTAACCTTTTTAGATCTTTTACTTCTCCTAGGTTCAAAAACAATGTCCTTATTAGCATTACTACAAGATGATAAATTAGAACAAAAAGTGTCACAAACAAATTTAGACAATTTATTTTTTAATGGAAAAACATTTTCGAAGAAAGTGACATCTCTAGATTCCATAATAGTACCATTAGAAATTTCAGACACTTTTGAATTAATAGCCAAGAATCTATAAGTAGTACTATGCAAATAATATCCAACAAACAATCAACTGTTTTTGGTCCAATTTTTCTTTTCTTATTAATAAGGATGTTAACCTTTATTAAGACACCCCACACTTTGAGATATTTCAGAGTTGGTTCTCTTTTTCTCCATAGCTCATAAGGATTTTTTTTCAATTTTTTTATAAGGTACTCTATTAAGAATATGACATGCAGAATATAAAGTTTCACCCAAGTATTCATTTTATTGTTTTGTGTGTTGTATTTTCACATGTTTATTTTTTTTTTAGCAATGAGTTATATATAGAGAGGTAACCAGTCACCAACGTGTATCAACAAAATACTTACAGCAATAACAATAACGTTAAACAATAGAAAATAAAAACCAAACAACAAACTTCCTAATTTTAAAGAATTGTAATTCACAAGTGAATTTGACCAAGTAAAAGATAGCTTTCTAACATAGGAATGAAAGTAGTGGGATGCTTTTAGTTTTTCACGGAAACTAATTCTAAAAGCATTTTATCTTTAAAAAACATAATTGATAAAGAAAATTTATTTTAATTTTAAATTTCAAATTATAAGAAAATATTTTCCAACAATCTCCCACTAAGTTAAAATTTAAAGAAATGAAATAATATAATCAAAACATTTTTAATGGAGCATAATACATTACATTTTCATCTATTAATTTTTTAGGCTTACTAGAAAGAAACTCAATTATATCCATTACACACATTTTGATAAAACAGGATGCTAATGTAGAAAGTGTAGAAAAGACTATGCAAGAAGAAAATGATTTTTCTCTCTAAGACTATTAGAAAATTAAAATAAAATAAAAGAAATAAATGAGAAGAAAATGCAAAGTCTTAAACTAAACAACAATAGCAAAATAACTTCAGAACATGAATCAACCATGCATTATATCATACAATAAACATAAAGGAAAATAATTCAAGAGGAAAAATTTTGTTAGCCTAAGTTGAAGTGCGCAAAAATTATCCTTAAAAAGAAAATGTCCTTGATGTACTTGTATAAAAAAAAACATAACAACTTACAAATATGAAAACAAACTAACGAATACCTAACAAATTACATTCACCCATTAAAGCAAAATCTTACAAAATATAAAAAAAATCTAATTTTACTTAACAAATTTTAAAATAAATAGTTTATTTTATAAAAACAAAATCAGTAACATATTTTTATAAATTTTAAATTATAAAACAAATATTTACTAACATATTTTCTGTCTGTAAATCCTTATGCAGTTGTGAATCAAAGGCAAAAACAATAATTGAGTTAATCTTAATATTGACATTTAATACTTCGGCATTCCTCTAATACATATATGCATATACACAACGATGATATGATAAATTTAACTTCATGACTATCTCGTATCTAATATTTTCGTATCTGATATGATAATTAGGAGATCCTTCAAAACAATCATTAAATAAGGCAAAATTAGTTTTAAAAAATTAATTTTAAAAAAGAAATGTGTTTTATTTTTTTTATATTTGAAACTAGAGGTAAATATTTAAAGGCTAATATGTAGGTATGCAACTAAATGCTTCGCATGCATTTCAATGAGGGGTTGAGAATTCAATTCAAAGTTTCATCAATAGGGTATTAAATCCCCCCGGCAAATTCGTCCCTGTTCACTACAGTAATGAAAACTAATAAATGGTTTACCATTATTGATGCACTCCCCGATTAAACCTATTTGCTCTCGTTTAGAAATGTGATGACTAATAAGATGTATCACTCTTTGTGATATCTAAAAGCTCCTTCAATGAGCTAAGTCTTTTTTTCTCCATAATTAATTATCTCAGTCTTGATTATAAGCCGTATTTGTTGGTCTCAAATGTAAGTAAATCTCACTTACATATATCTTGTTTAGTGAAACTTTTTCCAAAATATTTTTTATTTAATAAGACTAAGAACTTTTTTATGTTTGATATCAAATTTTAATAAAAGATAATTTAATAAAAGTGTTTTTTTAATTAAAAATTATACAATTTAATGAAATTAATTAATCTTTTTAATAAATATGATATCTTTTTCTGCTTATAATCAAGACCAGAGGGGATATCCTCTTTTAAAAACAATCATATTCAAGTTATGATTAATCACTAAGTCTAAATGTGATCATCTCTTCTATCAAATTTAACTCCTTTCCACTAGATTTAGCCCCATCCCTCTCTATATATAAACATGTAAAACCATCTGCATCCGTATCTCTACTCTCTCATGTTCACTTTCATGTAAATGCTCTCCATTCACCTTTTATTAATGGGTGGATTTCACTCTATTAGCATACATATTGTATATTTTATTATGTTTATAAATTCATGTATAATTTGTATTTCTTACTATATGAATATTTTCTTATTATTATTATTATTATTATTATTATTATTATTATTATTATTATCATTATTATTATTATTATTATTATTATTATTATTATTATTATTATTATTATTATTATTATATATATATATATATAGATTGTTATTCATTTCAATTATATGACGTGAATAATTTTTTACATTTTTTTATGATAAGAAATTATAATCATAAAATTTACATATTAAAATTGACCTATGCAACGTACATAGGGATGTCAAAAACAGATTTAATTTACTAAGGGAGTTTAACACAATTAATTAAACAGGATGAATAAGTTCATAAATCATCTGGTATCATGTTTAATTCCCACAATTAAAAAAACAAAACAGGTTCAATTTGACGAGTGGCCTGCATAACCCTCAAAAACAAATTGGGCTGAGTTGCATATTTCAACCCAATAACGCAACCCATTTTGGGTACGAAATCCCAAGATACTTGCAGATAAGCACTGTCGGTTTGACGCAGATCTCCTGTCCCCTCTATCCCATACATAATATCTTGCTTTAAAAAAATCTCAATATGAATGTTAGCAGCTATGAACATCCCATAATAGAGATATTAAACATTTCCCGTTCCATAAGTAGGTTCAACATTTCGAGTCATTAAATTATTATTAGGGGACAGACAATATTGTTGGAAATCGCTTGAGCAAGAACATGTCTAAATCGAACAAACTGATAAGTTGGGTACATCTACATAGTGTGTGGCTTTATTATATGTCAGATTTCGGAGAGAAATGCCTGATTTAAATTTCTCTACATTAGTAGGTGATAGCAGCAAATATTATGTCAATTAAGTGCACAACTTGAATCATATAGAAGCTATCATGAAACGATGCAAATCATGACTTGTGTGAGAGTATGTTAAATTTCTGCAAGTATCATTACTTGCCCATTTAAATGTTAATTCTAGTACAGAGTGAATAGTTTAAAATACTATTCTGCTGTTGATAAATTTGACTATTTACCTAGCAACAAGCAGATCATTGTTAAAGATGAAAATTTCTATGGGACATATTTACCTGAGATAAAAATATTAACTAAATACAAACTATTACAGAATTCACCATTATGATGCATAACTTACGGTAAACTGACATCTTGGCTGTCAAATTTGTTGCTTGGTATCAGTCTAGATGTCAATAACTTGGCAATTGATCAGTTCAGCCTGCTCAAAACCCTTACTTGCAACTAGTTTCCAAACAGCTTCATGTGTTTCAGCTGATTCTCGCAACAATTCATCTTCCATGTATTTGGGTGATTGAGGTGCTGAGGTTGATGGTGAAGAATCCACATTACTGCAGTGATCAGCCTTCAGAACAGAAATATCATGATTGGCATCTTTTGTGATGAAATGAAGCTTTCCATGGAAACCAGCTAATAGATATGGAGACTCCGATTCGGTAAAGTCATATACAGGGACTTTTCCAATAACAACTTTCCATTCATCCTCTCCTTGATCATATACCTTGATCCTTCCACTATCCACAGAATTTGAAGGATCAAAAGCATATAATTCACCATTCACTACAACACTCAATTTGGTTCCTGCCTGCTTAACTGGCCACCCTTCACCCATTCCATTTGGCATTTCCATCCATGAATTTGTTTCAGGATCATATATTTCTCCCCCAACATCAACAAAAAAGGGCCATGAATACAAACTTTGGGGAACATATAACCTTCCCTTGTACGAGGTTAACCCAGTGGCAATAGGCTTTAACATGTCAGCCAAAAAAGCTGTGGGCAGGACTCCGGCTCTTGAGAACGGCATACTAGGTACATCGGACCATGTATCCGAGAAGGGGTCATAAACTTCAGCAGATTGAAGAGGAATCAATCCAGCTTGACTAACCCCTCCAACAACATAAAGCTTGTTATTTAAGATTCCTGTCTTACAATAAGCCCTACCTGTAGACATAGAATTCACCTTCTTCCACGCATTTTGTATCGGATCAAATCGCCATACACATTTCATAGTTGAAGATTTAGAAAATCCACCTAGAACATAAAGACATCCATCAACAGCTCCAAAAGCACAACCACAAAAGGGCATGTCATCCAATGCATCCTTCTGTCCAAGCAGACCTCTAATAATTTCAGCAATTCTGATACCTTTTACCATGTTCCACATCCAAAGCCCAGAAGAACCCTTTTGGGAATCTTCCTCATCAACAACACTAGGCATAATAGGAAGTCTCTGCCATATTCGAGAACGGGGGTCTAGAGCATGCCATAAGAGTTTATTTTGTCCAATCCTAACCAACAGATATAGCCACTCTTCAGTTGTTCCAAGCTCTTTTCTTACTTTATATAATTCCGAACTCGTGATAGTCGCTTTCCACTTCCTAGACACCAGCCTTACATGATAGTAACAAATTCTAGGAAGTCTAGCAATAATCTGAAGGGATAACTCATCAGGGAGATTAGGAATAAGTCTTGGACATTCTTCAACAGAGGCAGGTGACATTCTTTGCCTCTTGCTGGTCTCGTTTGGAGAGATTTCACTAGACTCACTTTGATTGGCCTTGGTATTAGCCATACTAAACAAAGAACCCATAAGCTCAATATCTGCATCAAATACATGTTAGAAAAATTGACTTCAGCCCCTAGCTGCTGTAAAACTAAAGGCATAGGAAGCATCCAGCATGTGTAGGATAACAAGCATGCTCGGTGAGAACTAGAAGTTAACATAAATACACTATCTAATGAACATAACAATTAAGTCAATAACTGCAGAAACAACTCAGAACAGGAAAATTAGAAACATTCATCTACCAAATATCTTTAACACTGAGAGAAAGCATGATAACAACAAAAGAGCCAGAAAGTCATATATAAAAGCATGCAACAACCCCATTGCTTGATACAATAAAATAACAAAACATCAAATAGTCCCTCCTTGACATGGCTTTAAATTGCAGAATTGCCTTCCTAAGGCTAAGAAATTACATACAATTGCAAGAAAACATAGTTGAAGAACACAATATAATCTTTCCTGAAAAATAAATAAATAAAAACACCCTCCAATTAATATGACACCTGCACACCTCAAAATGACAAAAGCAGAGATAACCAAATTACATGGGTGTTAGGTACACTCCAGCCCCTCCCTCTTTCACATGAACCACGCTTTTCACCATTTTATGGCTTCATGAGTGTGCTTTTCCCTCTCTTTCTTGATTAGTTAATTCAATTTTAAAATATCAGATATGTATTAATGTGTTGATTCAGTTTCAGCTTTATCTGTGCAGGTAGTTTCACCCACCAAATTAACAATAAAAAAAAGTGATGCATCACTCATAATAATAATAAAATCAAATCAAACTGTGCAGATTGCAGAGAACCCAGTTGTGAATTGTGATGGCCAAATAACCAAAATAAACACAAATTTTGAAACTAGTTGCACAGATACAACTCTACACCACTATATTTTTTCACATCCCCACAATCCAACTTCTTTTTCTAGTATATTTGGAAAATTAACTTAAAAAATGACAAAAAAAAATAAACTCAACCAAATGAATGAAGGAACGGGTTTGAAGAGAAACTCTTTCCACCGAATAAGCTTGAAACTTCAAGCACCCACAACCGAGTTATTTTTTCACACTAAAAAATCGAAGAACAGAACATATGGGAAAAGAAGAAACTAAGAGAGAATTGAGTAAGTGATTAATATTAAAAAAGAAGAAGAAAAAGGATGTACAGGTTAGAAGGGACCGTCTGTTGCTTGCTTCTTTCCTCTCTCTTGTGTGGTGTGGTGTGGTGTGTGAGTCAGTGTGACTAAGAAATCATTATATACACTAACAATAATATATTAATTAATTAAAGTAAAGTAAAAATCATTTTATATTTCACCCTCATTTGTAGGTCATTACGCCAGAGAAGCTTTTATTTTACACCTTATTGTGTATAATTGATCTCAATTTTGTCTTCTTCTGTACTGTCTATATTTGATTGAAAATAATTTGGGTTAAATATATTTTTTTCTCCTTAAACTTTTTAAAAATTTTATTTTTAGTACCTCAATAAAAAGAATAATTGATTTTAGTTTTTGATGTTTTCCTTTTTTATCCTTCTGGTCTAAAGTTTCAACTGTCAGCACACGATGAAAAATTTAAACGGCAAGGACGAGAAAAGAAAACGAACATAAACATCAAGACTAAAATCAAATTTTTTTTTTGAAAAACTAAAAATAAGAACTTTAAAAAGTTTGAGAAAAAAAAACATAGTTAACCGAAATAATTTTATACCTTCATGAACTACTCATCTTTAGATCAAATGAGATAAAATAAATAAATAAATAGAAAAGTCAGTATAAAAGTTATACCAAAAAATTCAATACAAGAATACTAGTAATTTTTTATTATATTTGTTTTATGTAATTGAAAGGTTAATTTTTTTCTAAAAAACATGATATGGTCTATAAATAGAACCAATTTACATATAAAAAATATTTTTAGGGTTCACAAAAGAACAACATAAACATAGAAATATCATATTTTTTTTATCCAAATCATTTTCCTTCCTTTCCTTGGTAGAATTAAGGAAATTATTATTATGTAAAATACATTGATGATACGGTTGACGTGTGTACAAATCATATCAACCTCCATTGTATCTTGAAGGGAATTCGCCAAGACACTATTATATTTAATTTATATAGAGATTGGTGGAAGCTAATGAAACATAAAGGTTATGTTTTACACACACCTTGGGGTATGTTGGAACAAATAACTAAAAGAATAAATTAAGCTTGATAGGCATCATTCATGGGTATGTTGAAGTTAGGAGCTCAAAATGATCAAAGATTGCTCATAAAAAACAACTTTATCAAAAGCATGTTCAATTGAACATGCATGCCTTTTGAATATCAAAGTATGGCAAGACTAGAAGTTATGCATGATCAAAAGATCAATTTGAATAGAAAATTATCAAAAAGTAAATAGACAGGAAGCTACATATGATCAAAAGATGCAAAACAAATAAGAACCTTAAAAAACACATGTGTGTTGAACAAAAACAGCATGCTCAAGACTATTGAAAACATATTCCAAAAGCAAGAAGTTATCTTGGATATCAAGTATTGATGTAAACAAAACAATTAGAATGAAGAAAACTTTATACACATGATATTTAGGGGATAAACCAATATATAAGTCTATGAATATAAACTTCACCAAGTGCATAGATCAATTAGTACGAGATTATTCGAGCTTAACTAGTGGTCTCGAGTTTCAGTCCTACATATGCAATTGCATTAAATACTCAAAATAAGACTTTTATTGCATGCAATGATCATATCCGACTCAAATACGATTGCCTTCAGTGAAAAATACCTATGTTATACTAAAAAAATATCACTTTCTTCTCTACTTTATCCTATTTTTGTTGTACTTTTGTAGTCACCAAAGTTGATAACATGAACCAAATTTCTTGAGGCATGTAGATGCACTACCCTAAAGGGATTATATTTAGTATCCCATGGAATCTCCACATGATACAATCGAAACCTCTCAGTTTAACCAAGGCAACAAAACTAATAAGAACAAAAGTAATCCAGGAAGAAAAATAAGCGAGAGAGAAGAAGTTTGAGTTGTGTGTAAAGTAGTATGAAGATGAGTAATATACATATTACATAAAGCTATAATCTAAACCTATGAAGCCCCGATACACAAAAACTGGAAACGTATTGATGTCATACTTGTGTCGAACACAGATACGTCTCTAATACACCTAAATACAAATCCAAGAAGAATACATTTTTTTAACAAAAATTTTAGGACACGACTGGGATACGGCTCAAGATGGTTGGATACAACTTAAGTTGTTTTCGATACGGCTTGAGCCATTTTTTGAATTTTTTAATATTTTATAGTTTTGTTCTTTTAAATTTAGGGTTTTCAGAATCAGAAAATGTCCAAATATAAATAAAATGTTTCTACTTTCTTTAAAAAAAAAAACAAGAGCAATACACACCATTTTCCTCTTCTTTGAACATGACAACTCCTTTCCGATAGTTTTATAGGTTTTTCCAACAAGTAGGTCTTTCTGTCTGTGTAGTTTTGACTTTGATAGGGTATTCTATTTGTGTTGTTTTGGCTTTGCTCAAACCATTCTTTTATTGAATAAATTTATTTTGTCACTCAACAATTGTGTTTACAATGTTTGCTAAAACAAAATATGCATATTTACAATGTTTTAACAACACTCAAGATTATCTCCATAATTGCATTTTAACACCAACACGTATTTAATTTTACATCCATATATAAATCTTTTATGATTTTTTATTAATGTATCCAAAATGTGTTATATCTTTAATTTCAAAAAAATTATGTACTACAAATTCGTCCATGTTCACAACAGTAATGAAAACTAATAAATGGTTTACCATTATTGATGCCATCCTGATTAAACCTCCTATTTTCTCCCTCATTTAGAAATGTGATGACTAATAAGATGCATCACTCTTTTGTGATCTCTACAAGCTCCTTCAATGAGCTAATAATATGTTGAAGTCTTTTTTCCTCCACAATTAATTTTTCGAGCCTCAATTATAAACAACAAAAGTCTCTTATTTGTTGGTCTCAAATATAAGTAAACCTCACTTACATATATCTTGTTTAGTGAGACTATCTCCAAAATATCCTTCATTTAATAAGACTAAGAACTTTTTTATGTTTGATATCATTTTTTTTTTGTGTTGAGTGTTAATGCATACCAAATAGAATGAATATTAGCATTCCCAATATAAGTGTGTGTGTGTATATATATATATATATAGATCCAGAAAATTTTTTTAGGGGGACAAGAAATAATTTATGCAAAAGAAAAAATGCTTAAATACAATTGTGGTCTCTCAATTTTAAAATAGAGATATTAGTCTTTATATTTTTCAAAATTTACAATTTTAGTCATTTTATTTTAAAATAGAGACATTTAACCTCCAATTTTGCAAAATTTGGGATTTTAGTCATTTAGTCAAACTAAAAGTGTTGAGCATTAACATATTAACATTGATTATGATATGGATTAAATAAATAATCTTGTGTCACATTACTAAATTTAGGTCTCATTAAATTAATCTCTTGCTAATTAATATTTTGGAAGGATCAAAATCATAAATTTTATAAAAGTAAAAACTAAATGTCTCTATTTAAAATAAAGAAATTAAAGCTGTAATTTTAAAAAAATATGAGAAGTAAATGTCTTTATTTTAAAATAAAGAGAACAAATTTATGAATTTTAAAAAATAAGAGAACCAAAATTACATTTAAGCCAAAGAAAAATATCACAAGCTTTTATAAAATACATAATGTCATGACAAATAAAATTTAAAATACTCAAATTTCTAGAAATTATAATTGTCATGTATGTATTTTATACTTTGAAAATGTTCTAAAATTTTTTATTTTCAATACTATATAAAATGAAAATAATAAAATAATAAAGTTAGTATCAATTTATTCACTTTATTTTATTTCTTATATATTTTTATTATACATATATCACGGAAGAAAAAATCTTGTAGAGACAATTATCCCCACAGTCCAATAGGTGCATCCGCCGTTTAAAATATATATATATATATATATATATATATATATATATATATATATATATATATATATATATATATATATATATATATAATTTTTTTAAAGTTAAATAATAAAATACAAAATAATATCCTTGAATTAAATTTTAAACCAATAATTTTACAGTCATTTTTTATATTAAATAGTAATATACTCCAACTAAGAAAACAGTGTAAATAAACGGAGCGGATCCTGTACTAAGTCATTTTTTACTATTTTAATTATTTCATCAAATAAGTCTTAAGTTCCATCAAAATTCTGACCATCTATCTCCATCGGTATACATGCTGCTAGATGCTGATGTTTCATTACCATCCTCTACTTAAAGATATTGATAGATATATTTATGTGGATATATGTATTTATGTCTCTTCAATATCTTCTTTTACTGAAAAGTCAACCTCATTGACAAATATGCTAATATACAAGATAATATCCCCTTAAAAAAAAAAAGACAATATCCAAATGTGGGTACGACTACTTCATCAAAACATCACTTTTCCTATAATGAAATGTAAGAAAACATATTATATATGTTATATATAAAAACATGTTCAACAAAAAATATTTTAATATATTACTTCATGTTATAAAAATATCTAGATTATATCCTAATATAGAAATATAAAGGAATTTATTTATTCTAAGAATAAATTTTAGTTTAGACATTTTTTAATTTAATTTTTTATATAACAAATTTAAAATTTTAATCATTAAAATAATATAACATTTTCTTAATAATAACTATTTTCATTTTAAATAAATTAAGCATCTATAAGTCTATACCTTTTATAATCAAAATTGGCATATATGATTAAAGTATGTTTCATGTTAAAAATAAAGTTAATTATTTGAATATCAACAAAAAATTTAAATTATTTAACAAATGTTAACTTAATCTATTTAATAAAAAAATAATTTAATGGTTGCATTAATAAAAGTTATTGCTAGTAATTAAAAAAATATTAAATGAAATAAATTTGATAGGAATTACTCCTAAAATAAATATGTCTGTATTGTTTGGTAAAATCGCACACACTAAGGATGAAAAATGAGAAAAATACAAAAATACACAAAAAGAAAAAGTAGAAGATATGTGATTTACATGGTTTGGCTAACAAATCAACAAAAACATCCGCTATCTCCAAATAGGATTATAAGTTTTATGAAGAATTTAAAATTCTCCCCAAATAGCTATTATTTTATATATAAACTTCAACATGGTCTCACTTAAGAATAACACGCACCCACTCAAGGGATCATCCACAAATCACTCACTCTTTTTGGACTTAATTGAAATACATAAACTTCTTTTTGTTTTGTTGAAAAATACATAAGCTCTTCACAATATTACTTTATATAGAGGTGGGTTGGAGCTTCATCCAAAGACGAATAAATGCAAATTAATGGCTTTGCACGTAATTTGTAGTCATTGGAAATACAATTCATCTTTTAGACCGAGGCAAAAGCACAGATATAATTCTTAATTAGTTTACTGTTTTGTAAAAAAAGGCATGCTTACATACATATACCAAAATATTACTCATTCCGTTTCAAAATATAAATCATTTAAAGTTGCTATATAGATATTAAGAAAAATAATTAATTTATTGAATTTCATAAAAAATATCAATAATTTTCCTAATATATCATTTTATCTCTAATTAAATAGTATTCATATTCATTTACTCCCATTACATAGAATTTTCATTAGTAATAATAAATTTTTATACAAACTTAATGGATCACTTAACTTAATTGTATCTTGTGTTACTTGTGAAAAATCAAGTGATTTTTGGAATTAATCAATGATATAAATGCATGAGTAAATACAGTGAATTAGGAAAAAGAAATAACAAGAATCAAAGACACTGTTGTATTAATGCATGAATGAGGATAATTTTAGAAAAAAAAATATTTATTGTAATATATATTAATTTTGTAAAACAATTTATATTATAAAAGTTGGTTTTTTTTTCTAAAACGACTTATATTTTGAAATATAAAGAATATATAGTATATAGAGAGAGAAAGAGAAAGAGAGAATTTCTTAGTTTATTGCCTCCTAAAAATATGACACACTCAGAGGGAGGTACGACAGATTATTTCTTTTCTTTTCTTTTCTTTTGGTATGAGACAATATGTAATTATGTATCATCTATGAAAAGTAATGCATCTCAAGTAACTAGCAAATGCATACTTGTGATTGATACTTAATATTATTGGTTAAACTGAAATAGTTTTGAGTGTTTGGTGAAACTAAGTTATGAAAAAATGTTTGATGAATTAATCACATGAAACAACAATTTTAATGTTTACGTGAAATATTTTTCCTTCAAAAGTTTAAGGTTATTTTTATAATTATAAATGTATTAAAATAGGAATTTTTAATAATAAAGGAAAATACCATTTCAACTCATCTAAAAAAATACCATTTCATTACGTTTCTATTTGTGGTAGTACTCGATATTTTTTTTTACACAAGGTAGCATCCAAATTCAATACTATTTAATCATCATTTTAAAAAAGAGTGCGGCCAATTAATTTTAAAAATAACCAAATACCTTATTTAAAATATATGTATACCTTAAACATGTGTAATTTGTTGGATCATTGATTATGTGTTTATATATTCAATAGATATTAACTCTCCTTTAATGTATGTTTTTTGTCAACATGTTTTTCTTGGCTTCGGCTTAATTTTATTATTCTTCAAAAAAGAGTGTCCGGGACTTTTTGACAAAAAAATGGATGTTTTTTATATAAAAAAAAACAATATTCTCAAAGAGTGTAGTTTGGAAACAATTTACAAGACATATTTTTTGTCACATAATATGTAGGAGAAACCAATCTCGGTGTCACTTTATATTTGTTTTATGTCTTGCAGCGGAAGGAGCCACTTTTAATGAAATCTCATGTTTTAATTGTCATATAGGTTATATTTATGACCAATGTAAAAAAAAGTACCTTTTACATAGATTTTATACTTGTTTACATCAATCATAGATATAATTTAAGTGATATAAAAAAAATATGACAACCACAACAAGAGACCTCATTCAAGGTAACTTCTGCTTTAGAAAACATTTATATTCCTTTTTCTCTGACTCTCAAGAATCCTAACAGAGCATTTAGAGGAGAAGCTCTAGAAAGCACTAGAAACGTCACCATTGCTAATGGAGAACGCTTGAACAACTACATCGAGGTAAGGGATGAGTTACTCGCGCTTGGAGATTAGAATGAACATACATAGAGATCCCTAAAGGATCAATTCTGAGTTATTTTGGGTTGTTTCTTTTTTTAAAATTAAGCTCTATTTTTCCTAAATTTTTCGCTTGTCATTGTGATTCGATTTCACTTGTGCAAATTTGATTTATTTACATATGTTACAAATTTTGATTTCACATGAATTATTTACCTGTTTCAATGCTTTGATTTTAATTTGAATTATATAATAACAATCATATGTATATAATCGAAAGTGACATTCCAATTTGATTTGCACGTTCTTACAGTGAATTAATTCTAATTGTTTTGTTGATTTGCACATTCATGTTTACGAATTGCAAAGAAAAAAAAAGTGGTGTTCCAATTTGTGTGGCACTGATTTCCTTTTCCTTTGGGTTATATGTGTGGGTGTGTGTGTATATATATATATATATATATATATTAAAAATATTTTAAATAATAAAAGTAACAGAAATAATAAATTGAATAAATTTATAGAAATTATAAAGTTGTAGAAATTATTGCTTAATAATGATTACTTTTGCTACATTTTAATTTAATTGTTATAAAAGTTCTTTTTAATTGAAAATAATATAGTTCAATTTAATTTATACATGGTTTGTGCCATGTAAATATTATTACTGGGTGATATGTGTATGATTTATAAGGTGTGATAAATTGTTTTATTGGAATTATGAAATTATGATTGAGATTTTATGTAAGTGATAAATTTTAGTATGTAATGAATTGTGAAATACATGGGTGTTGAGATGTGGTATGTATTGAGTTGTTAGCTATGAATTATGCAATCACACAATTGTAAGATCCTTTAAAGGCGACAAGTTAATGCGCGATAAGTTTGTGATGGGTTTCAGTGTGGAAATCCGCAAGTTTAATTACTTAAGGCACGACGAGTTAAAATCGTTTTTGAAAATAATTGAGATTTTAAAAACAATTGAGTAGTTATGTGTATTGCATAGTTTATAGGAAGAGTCTGTGTGTTAAAATATTTTCTGGGTTGGACCTGAATCAGGAGGGAGAGACCTTGATGGATTTCTCAAAGTCTAGGCCTTGGGGATAAATACACTCAGTTTGAGTGCTCCTTTAAGCCTGTGTCGATCCCACATGATTGAAGCATTCTCACAAGACAGAGTGACCCTGACTAGTCTCCCTATGATTTTACTTAATGAGAGTAACCTGACTTACCCATTGTGAGACAAGTCTTGTCATGTACTCTTAAGCGTCCGACGAGGTTTTTTTACTGAAAATGGCACCACATTGCATGTAGGCCTAAGTCTAGTGTATTTGTTTCATAATGGTTGTGTTTCTTTCATTGAGTTTAACGACTGATGTTTTGGTGCTATTTTTTGGAGTGTATGATTCATGTGTAATGTAATTGGTGATTTCTATGATGAATTTTAAATGATAAAGTGGTGAAGTGACGAGGACTGTAGTAAGTTGAGTTATGTTATAAATAATTCTATAATGTATTTTGATTTCGTCTTTGTTTATCTGTATCTTATTTAGAAATGTGATAACTCACTTTGGTGTGTGTTTGTGTTTAGGTTGATTGCCATTTTGTTTTAGGTGCCAGTATATGATGAGTTCCATACTGGAGATAGAGAGGCTTAGTCTGTGCCAGGGAAATGCTCTGATAAATGTGATATTGGGTCATAGGGTTTTATTTTATATGTTATAATTCCATGAATAATATAATTGTTTTATGTTTTCCGCTTTAGTGTGACTTCTTTTCATTCAGAATAAGCAGTCTTGTTTTGAGCTGAGATGATTTTATCAGTATTTGAACAAGTTCTATTATGATTTCACTAAGCGAATGTGAACCTTTTACCTTTTGAAATGTTTTTATTTAAATGTGTTTTAAAATTTTCAATTAATTCTACATTCTTATTCTTTTTATTATATATATATATATATATATAGATGTGGGGGGCGGGTAGAGGGTGTCAGGTAAAGCGTCACTCAATATGACGTCTCCTTATCATATGTGGCAAAAGTCATGAAAATTGTTTTGAAACTACACTCTCTTTGAGTAAATTGTTTCTTTTAAAATACCTATTTTTATAAACATGAGAATGTGAAATTTTCAAGTCCATGCTGTCAAGATCGTCGGGCATCTTTCTTGATAACTAGAAATAAGTTAACTCTTCCTAAGGTTTGATTGGTTGCTCTATTTTGAAGAATGAATGGAGGCAAATCACGAATATCTAGTTAGTCCTAGACTACAAGTGATATTACTATAGGCATGGTTAATTTCTTTCTAACTTAATTAAGATAATAATAATTCAAGCTTCCGAAAGAAAATATTGGCAACATGGCATTGATCAAAATTAAATTGGTTGGAAATGAAACAAGCTTAAGCCATAGGAAGTTAAGAACCTTACAACTAATAATTAAGCCAAGAGCTACAATATCCCTAGCTAGATAGGTAGCTATGAGAAGCAAAATGCTAAACAAGATTAACAAATTCAATTGCATTTCTTCTAATATTACAAAATAAACCAAAACTACAAACGAAAAAATTCATTATAAACTGATCACTAATTAATCAACTATGAACCGTTCTAATCGGAAGCACAGGCAACCCAAAAATGTTACACGTTGGACCTGTTCTCACACTACTGCAGTTCAAACACTTGACTCTACCACCACCAACTACAACAACATCACTATCATGTTCCATAGAAAGCTCATCATTAACAACTAGCCATATTCTCTTCAACTTCATCAAACCTATCATTACTAGTAACAATATTAGTGTGATAATGAACCTCTTCATCATGTGGAGTATTAGATGGTGTTGCTTCTTCAAAGTACTCATTATGGCCATCAAAGGGAACGTTAACAAGGTGCAATGTGAGTCTACCATTGGCCCTATGTGCACGAAAGTACTCGTGGTGCTTCATCTTCTCCTCTTTCAGAATCAACCTTCCCTCGTTTGTGTAGTACCTCTTCAACACCCATGGCATGTGTGAGGCCAGGTTTTGAGTTCTAGCTAGTAAGGGTATATAGGGAGGGAACATTTTCGTTTTGGTTTTGCTCTTGGCCTTGATTTTGTTTCTTGCATCGTTGTATCTGAAGGACTTATGGTTATCTGTGATATTGTTTGTGTTTTGGAGGACCATGTAGTTCTCAGTGCCAATGTAGTCGTCATTGTTTGGAGGGAAAATGTGATGCTGCTGCTCATGACCATGATGGTTTGTGAAGGTGTAGAAAGTATGAAGACAAGAGTTTGGGGGTACCCTTTGGCTTTATATACTAGGAAGAAATAGAGAGAGAAAAATTATTCTTGCACACCCTAGAGAGAAAACGAAATAATAGAGAAAAATAATATATATAGGGTGAGTTTGTTTAAATTTTTTAAAAAAACTTTAAAATGAATATTTTTATATAAGTGTTTTTTTTAAGAAATAAATGTGATTTGCTTCTTAAAATAAGCACAAATAGTTTAAACAAACATGCTAAAAAAACATTAAATTGTTTATTTTATTAAGATAAATAATTATTTTAAAAAAAATTAGTTTAAACAAACTCATTCATAATAAATACTTGATTTAGTTTGACAAAAAGAAAGAGACAAATGAAGAGTTTTTTTTAAATTAATATTGGGATATTCAAATATATCATTACCGAAATTCAAAATTAAAAAAAGAGAATGGATGAATAAATAGAGAAAGGGGATGGAGTGTAAAAGTAAAAGTAAGTAATATTGGAGCTAGGAGAAAAGGATGAGGTTGATGAGTGTGTGAATAACGTTTTATGTATGTTACAACAAATACAAGGAGAGCAAGGTGAGGAGTTCAAGTGGCTAGGTTTTCGTGAAGGGATTGATGACAATATTATGAAGAGAGGAGATTGATGAAAATATTCAACAGAGGAAGCTATTATCATTGTTGTTAAGATTGAGTTTCAAGTGGCTATTCTCTGGCTTTATGAGTATCAAAATCTGATTAAAACTAGTGGCTTGTGAAAATTTAAAATTCCCAAATCAGAAGACAAATTAAAGGACAAGCAGAAGTGGGCACAAGGCACATATCACCACATTTCACATTACAAATATGAAAAATGAAATAGTAAAATAGCCAAAAATGGATTTCTATTAGCTTACCAAAACAACAACACAACACTCTTATTCAGACAAAGGTAGTAATCCTTCCGTTCTAAAATTTATAAGTTGTTTAAAGTTATTGTACATGTATTAAAAAACAATTAATTTATTGAATTTCATTAAAAAAATATTAGTGATTTTTCTAATATATTATTTTATCTCTAATTAAATATATAGTACTCCTACTCATTTATTTCCACTACACAACTCATTAGTAATGACAAATTCATAAACAAACTTGATGGACTAAGATCTTACCACTTCACCTAATTAATTGAAATTACTTTTACCGTCAAAATTTTAATCCGAACCTAAATGAGACTGAAATTTACTCAGATAGAACAAAATTTGAATTGGGTTTCAAACATTTTCGTTAAAAAAGGTGTTAGTATTAATCAATGAAATAAATGCATGAGTAAATACTAGTGACTTAGGAAAAATAATTCACAAGAATTAAAAAGAACGTTGTATTAATGCATGAAGTATTGATTGAGAATAATTTTGGGAAAAAATATTTTATGTAGTATTAATTTTGTAAATGACTTATATTATGGAACAGAGGGAGTACTAGCGGGTACATAAATTCCTTACTCGATATCAAACTTAAGTTATATAGCATTTTATATAAGTGACATTATTCATATACTACTATTAAGCAATAGAAATAAGCAAAGAGTGTAGTTCTTATAAATTATCACAGTAAAAAAATTACTCTAATAATAAAAAATCACATATTGTAAAAGTCAACAATTTACTCTAAGAATTTTAACTAAATGACAGTATAATGACATAGAATATTTACCCATATGCAAATAACACAACACCTCTCAAAGTAATTTAGAGAATGACACATTATTTATGTAGTGGATAGTTTTGAATGAGTAAGGCATAGATTTAGCATAAAATATTGAAAATGTACTTAGGACATGCATGTGAGTAGGTGGATTGAACCGGGTGTTGATAGGTATTTCATGCATTGGTCATCAATTAATCCAGAGTTCCATGAAATACAATTGCTCATCTGGAAATGACAATCTCCAAATTAACATGATTGTACCATAAAATGTAATTCTTGTACATTCTTTTATTAATTAGTGTACTATATATATATATATATATATATATATATATATATATATATATATATATATATCCTACAAGACATAATTTGCTAGGAATTACCTTTGTTGAATAAAAATCATTTTAATTTAATTAATAAATAAAAATGCAGCAAAGGGAAGCATTTATGTGTCAAAAGAGGTTAATTTACTTCCGACATTGAAGAAAATAGAGCTGGCATTGCCAATTGCCATGCATGATCGATGCCCTCAATTTTATATGAACGAAGAGCAGAATTGAAATTCAAAATCCAAACTCCAAACTCCAAAGTTTACAAATAAAAAACACAATTAACATAAAATAATCCAAACAAAAGAATAATTGCAGTTGAGAAAGTAAGAGAGATACCAAACTGACGTAGCTCCATGTGAAGCTTGTAGGCCATGGATCTTCTTCATCAATGGAGTCTTTTGCTTCTTGAAGATCAATGGCAACAAAATGAAGAAGGAAGAAAGATGATTGGAGACGCCACTTTAAGGAGAAGACGAGTCAAGAACAAGCTCACCACCATAGGAAGCCATGGATAAGAGCTTGAATGTAGAAGATGAGTGGAGGGAGAAGGAGAGAAGGAATACAAAATTTTGTGCCTCAACTAAGGTCTGAACTTTGAAGTGTAATTTTCAAATAATCAAAGTTGAAAAAATACACACACATGACTTCTATTTATAGCCTAAGTGTCACACCAAATTGGAGGAAAATTTGAATTTCTATTCAAATTTCACTTGAATTTGAAATTGAATTTGTGGAGTCAAATTTTAGAGCCAAAATTTCACTAATTATGATTAGTGAATTTTAGCTATGGTTCAGCCCACTAATCCAAGATCAAGTCCAAGATTTTCCACTAAGTGTGCTTAGGTGTCATGAGGCATGTAAAGCATGAAGGACATGCACAAAGTATGACTATATGATGTGACAATGGGGTGTAGCAAGCAAATGCTCACCTCCCCCTCTAAAATTTAATTGGATTGGACTTCTCCCAATTCAATTAAATTTATTTCTCAACACACACATCAAATATTCACTTAATGCATGTGAAATTACAAAACTATCCCTAATACAAAAACTAGTCTAGGTGCCCTAAAATATAAGGGCTGAAAAGTCTTACATTTCTAGGATACCCTACCTACATTGTGGAGCCCTAAATACAAGGCTCAAAAATAATGAAATCTTAATATAATATTTACAAAGATAAGTGGGTTCATACTTAGCCCATGGTCCCAAAATCTACCTTAAGGGGGGGGGGGGGTAGAATTGCATCATTTTGTCCTTCTTGAAAAGGATTTGACCTCAAATCCTGAGGTTCTTGAAACTCAGGGATTCTTTCTTCAACACTTGTAAAAAGAGTAAATACATATGTATTAGTGGTGTTGGGTATGTTAGAGTAGGATAAGGACTGAAAAGCCCTTTCCTAGCCATCTTCCCATGAGAGAACATGGTTCCTTACCAACTCAATGAGTAGTGCTACAATTATAGAAAAATATGGGACAAACATTTTGTAAAAGTTTGTTAAGTCATTGAAATCCCAAATTTCCCTTAAAATTGGTGGAATGGGCCACTCAGGAATGACCTTTATTCTCTTAGGGTCTGTGGGAACCCTTTGATCACTATTTAAAAAGTTAAGGAAAGTAATGGAATAAAACATACATTTTTCTTTATTTTCATGTTGGTTATTCCTACAAAAAATTATGACAAACCTAAGGTGTTCCATATGAGCACCTAGGTTTGTATTGAAAACAAAAATAAGAACAAACCTACCTAATAAGTCCCTATTTACACGAATCTTGAAGATGTTGGGCGCATGAGTGATTTTACAAAAGAGGGTTGCACCACTCAACACATTCATCATATAACCTATTTTAGGGATTTGAGGCCTAATAATACCTATTTTGGGCACCAACAAAGTACAAGGATTTAAGCTCTTACAAACCAAACCCTCATCCAACAACTCCTTTACTTGAGGAATAATATCAAGCCCAAGAGGTGAGGCAGTGCTAACAAGTGCCTTTTTACAAAAGAGAAGATATGGAGGTTGTCTAAGAGGGTTCTTTAATATTTGTCTTTATTGCAAAATGACTTTCCTTCTTAGCTAACCTCTAGGAGGAGACACTTACCTCCTTACACTCATCCCTAACCATTAAAGGTTGTCCTTCTTCTTTGGGGGTAAATTTCTTTGCTAGATCATTCCCCTTTTGCTTCTTTACTTTCACTAGAGGAAGGTAAAGTAGTAGCCTCATCTTGGCTACTATAAATGTCTTAGCCCCTCATAATCATAGTTTTCTTGATGGGGCATTGAGAAGTAATGTATCCTCTTCCAAGACATTTAAAGCACTTTATAGAGCTAGACTTCTCTTGCATACTAGCCTTAGGGGGTTGCTTTTCTATTGTCTTCCCCTTATCATCTTTGGGCTTACAAGGTGCTGCCCCTAAGATGCCTAGACTTTGGTCTTTCTTTGGATAAGAGTGAGAACCATAAGATTTTGAAGTAGATTTTCTTTTAAGTTGTTGTTCTACCCTTATTTCCCAATCTAAGTAAGCCTTTACATTGTCCTTCCCATGGAAGTATGGTAGGCTAATGTTAGCCTCTTGAGGCTTTCTTTCCTTTTCTCTCATATGGGAGTGAGGTCTAAGATGTGACCTATGTCTTCCTTCATAATAGTCACGAAGTTCTTCACCTAGGCTTTTACAAGAGTCATGACTACTATAGGTGACATGTTTTTTTTCTTAACTCTTTTAGTATTTTCCTTCTTTCTTCTTCCTTTATTATCTCTCTTTCGTCTTGATTTATTTATTTCTTCCACTCTTTTTTTCCTTTTTCTTTTCTCTCTTGTTTTTCTTTCCACAACTTAAGGGATCTCAACTCATCAAATATCTTATACAAGGGATCCTTAGGAGTAGAACCCTCACCATTAACACTAGATGAAGAATGAAGACTCATGTTGGTTCCTAAGTTGTGATTCTTTCTTGTTAGAGGTTTGAAAACAAAAGGTAAAAGAAACTATGGTTAAAACTAGCCAAAATAAACACTAAAAGAGGTATGAAAGATAAGGTAAAAACTAATTGGTAAAATGCAAGCTATCTAGTCGGTTTGACAATGGAAGGTAAAGGAAATAAGCTATAAAAGTAAGCAAGAAATTAAAGTGCAAGAAATGTAAACTAGGCGAATCTTAAGAGTGTTTGGATGACCACATTTAAGGTTCCCAACAAAACACTCACTATCCTAAGGAAAAATTGCCTAAAATTATTAGACACAAATGGAAGTTTGGAAACCTATTGGAGGCTCCCAACACACTTCCAATGAAAGGCCTTTTTGTTACAAAAACTTGAAAGCAATGAAGGTAAGTAAATTGTCAACTACAAAATTACAAAAGGGTCTTCAATTTTGGTGGTTGTTCTCACTTTGGTGATTCACTCAATTTGGAGTGCTTCTTAGTCCAATAGCTCTTAAGGTGGTTGGTCCCTTGCTTCTTGACTCAAATTCTTCAAGGGATGACACTAATCATCCTTTCCAATTTCCTATATAGCAACTCACAAACAAGGAAACAAAGAGACAAACAATAACCAAAGACTAAAAAAATGAAATGAAAGCTAAACCAATATATTTTTAACAAGACAAATTTTCAAGGATTATTCAACAATTACAGCAATGAAAAGCACATAAAAACAAGCTAGGACTTAAAGAGAAACCTAAAATGACTCTAGAGTAGAGTAAAAAAAACTAAAAAAAAATAAGACTCAAGAAACCTCTAGTTTTGGTACTTGTTTTCACACTAATTTTCAATTGAAACTTCATAACTAATATTGGTATAAAATAAACACCAATTATAGAACAAATTTCGAGCCAAAACAACAAGTACACTTCCCTTTCACTTTTTTTTCCTTGACATTGATTTTCCTGACAACTTGTATGATTTTTCTTATTTTTTTCCATTTACCCAAATCACTTGATTCTTTTTTTGTAATTTTTTTCCAGATGTCTAGAAAATTCAGTAAAAATTTTAGCTCAAAATTTGTAGTGACTAATTCCCAATAAGTTTTACAAGTACGTATGTTCAAGCTGCCAACACCAACGATTTCAAGCTAGAAATCAAGAGTAGTGTTTATGTTGCTTAAGGCTTGGATAATTACAATTGTGTTTGTTTATGCTCAAATGTTTTGAATAACACAATTCAAGATAGCTTAAGACTTATTTTGATTCACAAATCCAGCCACAACTCAAGTTCTTCATAGGCATCATATAGGAAACTTAGAAAACAAAACAAAGTTCAACAACAAGACTACTTCTAGGAATTGATTTAGAACATTTTATGAACTAAATAATATGCATGAATTAGACTCAAAATTCAAAAGATAGGCTAAGAATGACAAGAATACATGAACAAATGTATCTAGAATTCAATCAACAAAATAAAAATTTAACACAAACTTAGAACATAATGTGACAATTATTATGACTAAACATGACTCTAAGACAACATGGATTAAGTGATTTACACTTAGATTTTTGTGTTTTTTTTTCTAATCAATATTTTGGAAGAAAATTTAGATCTAAAGGTTCAACACAAGAGGATTATGACTGAAAAATGATAGAACCTAAAATCACCACAAAAACATGATTCAAGAGTAGATCTATAAAATTTGAACCATTGAAATGCAAGAACAAGTATAGATCTATGATTTAATCGGTTTATTTTTTTCAATCTACTCTAAATAGAACCAAACCACAAGACAATTGAGGATATACATGGAGAATAAGATGAAGAACAAGTAATTAAAGTGAATTGACCGAACAAAAAGATAGAGGAAGCAAAAGAACATCACCTAGATGAAAATGCTCTGATACCACATGACATAGCTCCATGTGGAACTTGTAGGCCTTGGATCTTCTTCATCAATGGAGTCATTTTCTTCTTGAAGATCAATGGCAATGGAATGGAGAAGGAAGAAAGATGATTGGAGATGCCACTTTAAAGAGAAGATGAGTCAAGAACAAGTTCACCACCATAGGAAGCCATGGATAAAAGCTTGAAGGTAGGAGAAGATGAGTGGTACAAGAAGATGAGTGGAGGGAGATGGAGAGAGGGAGCACAAAATTTTATGCCTCAAATGAAGTATGAACTTTGAAGTGTAATTCTCAAATGATCAAAGTTGAAAAAATGCACACACATGACCTCTATTTATAGCCTAAGTGTCACACAAAATTGGAGGGAAATTTGAATTTCTATTCAAATTTCAATTGAATTTGAAATTGAATTTGTGGAGTTAAATTTTAGAGCCAAAATTTCAATAATTATGATTAGTGAATTTTAGCTATGGTTCAACCCACTAATCCAAGATCAAGTCCAAGATTCTCCACTAATTGTGCTTAGGTGTCATGAGACATGTAAAACATGAAGGACATGCACAAAGTGTGACTATATGATGTGGCAATGAGGTGTAGCAAGCAAATGCTCACCTCCCCTCTAAAATTTAATTGGATTGGCCTTCTCTCAATTCAATTAAATTTATTTCTCAACACATACATCAAATATTCACTTAATGCATGTGAAATTACAAAACTACCACTAATACAAAAACTAGTCTAGGTGCCCTAAAATACAAGGGCTAAAAAATCCTACATTTCTAAGATATCCTACCTACATTATGGAGCTCTAAATATAAGGTCCAAAAATAATGAAATCTACCCTAAGGCTCATGAGAACCCTAGGGCCTTCTCTTGCCTCTCTGGCCCAATCTTCTTGGAGTCTTTTATCCAATGCCCTTGGGGGGTAGGATTGCATCACAAACTAACCACTAACTCTTCTGAAAAGAACAAAAAAATGGACACAATGAAAACTACTCGAAAAGAAGGAATAATTTTATTTAAATTACTAACAAAAAATAAACAAAATTAAATCAAAAGAATTAAAAGGTTGTTGTAATTAATTTAGATTGCTATTGTTAGTTAGTGGTCAAGTCAATTTTTGTTATATTAGTTAATGGGGTTTGTTAGAGCCCAAATTGTTAGTGTGATAGTTGGTGTTAGTTGGACTTGGGTCAATTGTATAAAAGTTAGTTGTTATGTGTATAAAGTGCAATATCAATTTGATTGTTTTTTCCTTTTCTTCTATTATATATATATATATAGTGTTCTTGCACTGACATTGGCATTGCGAGCTTTGTTTGAATTCTTGGAGTGAGAGTTTTAGGAAAATATGGCTTCCGCAAGTGGATATCTTCCAACCTCCCTACTTGTTCTAACCAACAAGAACTATGATAGGTGGTGTGCCCATATAAGAGTTATCTTTCAATTTCAAGAAGTCACTAAAATAGTGAGAGATGGGCTCCAAGAAGTGGAGAAAAATTCATTTGATGCACAAATAGCAACCCATCATGATGCGGAGAAGAGAAATGGAAAAGACTTGTTCATCATTCATCAATGTGTAGATACAAATGATTTTAAGAAGATTGTCTCATCCAATACAGTGAAGGAGGCATGGGACACTCTTGAAAAAGCACATGGTGGTGCTGATAAATTGAAGAAGGTGACGTTGTATATATTAAGGAGGCAGTATGAGCTACTACAAATGAATAAAGGTGAAAGTGTTGCTAAGTACGTCACTAAGTTGTTGACCATTACAAACCAGATGAAAACTAATGTTGAACAACTGGCAACTCTAATGATTGTTGAGAAGGTCATGAAAACCTTGACTTCAACGTTAGATCATATCATGGTAGCAAACAAGAAGGGAATTCAATGTTATAATTTCCAGAAGTAGGGACATTTTGTTGATGAGTGTAGAAGCAAACAAGTGAAAGATAAAGAAAATAAGGCACAACTTGCACATGATGATGATTCTGATTCAGAACATGTCTTATTGATGTTAACAACAAAATCTAAAGGTGATTCTTCAGATCATTGGTATCTGAACACAGGCTGCACAAACCACATGTTAGGAAGAAATGTGTGGTTCATTGATCTCAATGAAAAGGTGAAAAGCAAGGTGAAGTTTGGTGACAATTTTGTAGATATTGAATGAGTTGGTAAAGTGATGGTTAAAAAAAGGATGGAGTGAAGGCTTGCATTACCAATGTTCTTTATGTTCCAAAATTGAAGAACAATTTGTTGAGTCTTGAGCAATTGGCAGAAAATGGATATTTTATGAGTCTACAATAGAACTCAATGAAGGTGTATGATGTTAGTAGAAAGTTGATCCTAAAAGTTCCTTTGTCAAAGAACAAGACCTTCAAGATTGGAATTCAAGTACTTGAGAAAGAGTCCCTTGTTGCCACCTTGAATGAAGTGCACTGGTTGTGACATTATAGGTTTGAACACCTGAATTTTAGAAGTTTTAACCTACTGCAGAGTAAGAAAATGGTACATGGTCTTCCATAAATAATGGAAGCACAACAGATATGTGAAGACTGTTGTGTGAGCAAGCAGACCATAAATGCATTCAAATCCGAAGCCCCTCTCAGATCAGGGGACAAGTTAGAAGTAATATATTTAGATGTATGTGGACCCTTTGAGATCCAATCTCTTTGGAGGTAACAAGTTCTTTGTATCTTTCATCGGTGAATATACAAGGATGATGTGGATTTATCTGCTAAAAAGAAAAAGTGAAGTGTTGCTTGTGTTTTAAGAAGTTTAAATTGAAGTGTGAAAAAAAAAGTGGAACGAAAATTAAGGTGATAAGGACAGATAGTGAAGGTGAATATACTTCACATGACTTTTAGAAATATTGTGATGAAGAATGGATGCTTTGTGAAGTAACTGCTCCCAATACACCCCAACACAATAGGTGATTGAAAGAAGGAACATAACTATCATGAACATGGAGAGAAATATGTTAAAAGTTAGGAAATTGCCTAAGTATTTTTGGGGAGGAGTTGTGTCAACATCTTGCTTTATTCTGAATAGAAGTCCTACAAGAAGTTTGCAAGAGATAACTCCAGAAGAAGCTTGGTCTGGAAGAAAACCATATGTATGTCTTATCTCAAGATCTTTGGCTCCTTTTGCTATAAGTATATTCCAGAACAAGTAAGGAAGAAACTGGATGATAGAAGTGATCCAATGATCTTCATTGGGTATCATCCAACTGGAACTATATGATCCAAAAGGTAAGAAAATAGTAATGAGCATAAATGTGACAGTAGATTAGTCAAAGTGGTGGAATTAGGATTAGTGCAATCCCAAAGCTAGTGGGGATATGAGATTACTTGAGGACTAGATTACTGATCCTGAATTATCATAAACTATTCAAGCTAGAAGACCTCAAAGAAATAGGCAACAAACTCAAAGGTTGAATGATTGTGAGATGCTGCCTAACAACCTTGTGACAGAAGAAAGAAATCTGGTCCATCTAGCCTTGTTCATAGAAGCAGAGCCTGTTACCATTGAGGAGACAATTAAAGATGAGAAGTGGTTGAATGCTATGAAAAAAGAGTTGAATTCAATTGAGAGGAATCACATAGGACAACTAGTTTCATTGCCTCAACATAAAAGACCTATTGCAGTAAAATGGGTTTACAAGATTAAAAGGATGCCTGATAGAATTATTGCTAAGTACAAGACAAGGTTAATAGCAAAAGAGTTTCTACAAAAGGGGGGAGTGAACTTTATGGAAGAAACAAATATTGATTCCTCATGTTAAGATTACATGTGAAGAAACAAATGGAAGAAGTACACTAACACATATCCTTTTATATAAAGAGGTTAAGATTACAGGTAAGCATCAAATAATGATCATGTACTCGTAAAAAGGGCCAAATTTTAAGGGTGACATAGATATCTCTCATGTTAAATATGAGGAGAAGATAAAAAATGATTGAGATCAAATTTGATTTTCATATCATGTTGTTGCATACTTTTATTAATTATTCTTTTAAAAAAATGCAGTTTATGTAACTCCCGATCTAATAACTTTGCCTCTTCATTCTACCAAATTTTTCAGGTATTAAAATTAAGGGAAAAAAACTTATATTTTTATCGTGTACTTTTTAATGTAAAAAAAATGAGAAAGAGCTTTATCTTTTTTTTTTCTTAATTGTAAATAAAAGTGTGAAAGCAAATCTATTACACAGGAAATAAAAGAGAATATTAAGAAAATTATTAATTTGAGTAAAAAATATATGGTAATCATAAAAAAATTTCAAAATGTTCTTCTTTTACAGGACATAGTCAAAGAGTTAGAATAAATATTTGTAATTTATTTAAGTATTTTAATAAGATACTAATAACTGAAAATGTTGATGAAAATTATAGGAGGATTTAAAATTATTTTTGGTTTTTTGTTTATTATTTTTCAGTTTTCTTTAATTTCATGATAAATAATAAAATATATAAAACTAAAAATATAGTTAATTGATAAAATAATACTAGTACTACAGTATTGGAGATAATTAATGCATTTGAATTTTCACTCCTGAACTATTTGGCTTCACACATTTAATACCGTCAGGTAATCAAATTCTATATGAATAACAAACTTTAATTTTTGTTTTATGGATCATATGATATTCACTATCAATGCTCATCAGTCATCACAAATGTACGTACTATTAAAAAGAACGAACACTATTTGATATCTTAAATTCATAAATACACTCGTATCTTGAAATCTGATATTCCTAGACACATGATTATAATCTTTTTTTTAAAAAAGACAGATGAATATAATCGAATACGCTGAACAACATAATTCATATATTATTTTTCCTCCTAGAAAAGCACCTCTACAAATTAAAGTATAAAAATATATACTTTAATTGTTAGGTGGTAGTATTTTACGTTAATTTATTAAATTATAAGTATTCAATAAAATTAGTGATTGAAATAACTTTAATATGTAAAATGAGATGTTTAAAAAAAATAATAACAAAATTAAATAAATATTTTAAGGATAAAAATGAAATAAAATATAAAAAACTAGAAGTTTGAAACTAATATTTAAAAAATTGTTATTTCAAATAATATTTTAAAAAATATTAGAAGCTATTAGAAAATACTAGAAGTTACTTAAAAAAAACTTGTTGATCGAACAATTAAACAAATTTTTTAACTAATAGAAAAATTAAAAATTAATTGAAATGACTTGTGAAACATAATATTAAAATAATAGTTTTTAACTTTTTATACATATTTATTTTTTTATTCTTCAATATTTATTAGATTTTCTTTTTAATATTTTTTATTTAAGATAAACTTTTATTATTGTTATCCATGGTATAATTTTATATTTTTCATCCACTTCAATATATAATTTTACCAAACATTTATGATTTAATAAAATAAATTTTCGATTTTCAGTTACAAGTTAGCTTTCCAAATCCTAAACTAATTTTTCAGTTAATTTTGTCCAACATAATCTTATAAATAATACCTTACCTTATTTTGTATTTCTAAATTGGTTTTTTTTTTAAGTTGTAAAATGACTCCTTACTTGTTTAGTTAATGATACATAGGTTTTTTATTTTCAGACATAATTTTAATTTTTTTATTAATTTAAGACGTAAAAATTTATCTTATTAAATTTATTAAAAGAAAAATAAGAACGAACAAGTTAAAAGTTATATAAAAAATAAGTCCCATAAACAATTAAAAAACTAAAAAATCTAATATTATTTTTTTATTTGCTTGAGATCACCCTTTACTTGCAGCCCCATCATAATTTAACTTTAGACTACCACTGGTGGGAGCATCCGACGAATAGTAGAAGCTCTAGCAAGTCTTCGGCAGATATTTTGCTGTGTCCAATGCTAGGAGGATTTCCCAACTCCAAGTCCTGCTACACTACACGTACGGTGTGCAACAAATAAGCATATAAGGGCAATTTCTTTTTTGGGAAGAATTAATTTTGAATATTTGGATTATTTTTTTATGTCCCATGATGTCATATAAAATATATAAATTTTTGTTATTTTTTTATTTAATAGTAAAATTCAATTTAAATTTTTAAATTTTACTTGCATAAAAATTAAAATATCTCTCTTATCTCAAATGATATTAAAAGAATAATATCTTTTAAGAAAGAGAAGTTGTTAAAAGTTTTTTTTTTTCTCTAAAATCTAACCTCCAACATCAAAAACTCTTAAACAAAATAATAATAATAGATCTAATAGACATAAAATCTTAAGCTCAAGAATTCACATTACTTTAAAGAAAAACACACCTTTCCATAATCAACTTGTTCCTACTTACTTGATTTACAACAATGAATTAAATTAAATCAATGCTTTATGCACAAAAATTATAATTATTCAATAAAAATTTAAATTCATAATAAAATTCGATTATATAATTCTCCCACCAATTTCTTGTAAAAGCAAAATAAAAGTTATATTTTTTCCTCAAATATTAACTAAAGTTGACTAACTTTAGTACCTTATTTAATAAGATTATCTTAAAAATATTATTTATTTAATATGAGTAAAAAACTTGATATCAAATTTTAATAAAGAATAATTTGAGAAAAAAACTTATTTTTGTTTTGGAATTAACATATTTATTTTAATAAAATTAACTAATTCTTTAATGAGTGCGAAAATTTTTTTCACTCGTAAAAGAGACCGGAGAGAATAACAAAATCAAATTTAATTTTCTATTTACAAATTAAAGTCTCTATCAAAATATTAAATTAAAAATTGGAGTCATAATTCATAAACATGTCATTCAAGTGATTCAACTAGAAAATAGACCCTACTAATTAACATAACAGAGCTCAAAGTATATTTTGATTTTATGTGCCCGGTACTAATCAAACGGAACGAAAGATTCTTAAAACAAAATTTACTATCAACACAAGCACATTTCAAAACTACCACAAAAATCATTAAAACAAACTTACTCCTAATAATAATATAGATTTTTTTATGTGATATTCGTATGAAATAATTTTTATTAAAAGTGATAATTAATTTTCATTGAAATTGTAAACATATATATAAAAAAATATTTTTGTTTCAACATAATTTATTTTATATTTAAGAATTAACTAGAATTCAATCTTAAATTATTTAATTAAGAAACATTAATTGCTATCATTTGTCCGTTAAATTTTTTGCTTTCAACCAAACAAAAGAAAATATTTTATAAGTTATATTTTTTCTTTTTATATTTTCTTTCCTCCCACTTTTTCTCATCCCCAAATCATACAGTAACATATTAATGAGTCACTTTCACTTACATTTTATATTCCTGCGATATAACATAAGTAGCCCCTACTGGTCCTTGGATGGGTGTGAGATTAGGAGCATGGTGGCCATTGCTATGGACGAAAAGGAAAGAACTTTTCTCTCTGGGCTCTGGCTATTCCCTCTCGCGTCATGATTGTTGTTGATACTTTTCTCTTCCTCTTCTAAAACGAAATTCAAAAAGTTCCTAGTTTCCACTCTTTTCCTCTTCTCGATTGAAAAATCAATCAGAATCTCACCAACTACAACTACAGCACCTTGTTTTCTAAAGATAGACACGTGGTGTTATCGATTACGTGTTTTCAGGTCGAACCTCGTTCCTCGTGCTTTCAATCTCCTTAACAACCGCTTCGTCATTGTCCAATGTCCATGCTCCCTCCCTATGTCTTATTCATCTTACTTTCGTTTCAAAATAAACAATAATCCTTAAATAAGCAAATAAATTAAAAAAAGGAAAGTCATGCTATACGAAGAAAAAAAAAAGACAGGCACGACTGGTGGGTTAAATTAGGAAGTCATGTTAGTTTATAGTTTGTAAATACAGCTAATTCTTTTAACACGTTGTTAAAGAAAGTTTCTCGCGTATGAACTTAATACCAAATGTTTATTTAGGTGAGAGAAAAGAAAATAAAAATAAGATAAGAGGATATGCGTATAATGATACATACTTGTTAGGACTACCGTTCTAATCTCAAGTTCATCAATATTGTTCGAATCACTATATTTAAAGTATTGTAAATTTTGATAGTCAAATGAGCTATCATGATTTTCTTGTTGAAAGGTATCTTGATTTTGATGACTTTAGTCATAGATTATCTTTAGGTTATCATTTGGAGATTTCTCATGACTGAAACAAAATAAAAACATAAAATAATTTTTTTATAAATTAAAATTAACTGTTTTTATAAAAATTTATATATATATATATATATATAAGTTTTTAAAGGACTTTTATAAGAAAATCTATAGAGATAAAGTTTATAAATAATTTTAACTTAATTTAATCCAACACCAAAAATCTTGGTTTAATTCATTTTCTTTCTTTCTATAAGTACCTCCAAATAAAACCTGGCTCTCGTCATGTAATTTTCTTTATCAACAACCTCATGAATTCTATCTTGATGATAAAAAGTATTAAAAAGTACCAACATTCGTCTACCTAATGTAGAATAAATTATCCTAGCCATATATATGTACTCTGGAATGATCTATATAATGAAACTCTAGCCATTTGTCTTGCAACCAGCCACACTCCTTTTAGTACACTTTAAGACCACTATTATTTATAAATTTATAATAATATTAATCATTACATAGACATAGGCATCCCAAGTTATGCTCCTTCTGCTTCTCTTTACAGATTCAAATTTAAAATAATACTTATTTCTTATTATAATTAATTTATAATATATTTTTGGATTAGTTATTTTTATAATATTTAAATATCTTATTCAATTTATTGAATTAAATTCTTTAATATGATAATAATTTTTTAAAAAATTTAAATTTAAAAGAAATGTATTACTATTTTTTAATTAAAATAAATTATTAATAATTGAATCTTATATATCCAAGAGACTACATACAATAGGTTAGCACATGCCTCTCCCCTCTATCCCTTCGCCACGCTCACGGAAAAACATTATTGGAACCCACAAAGGTGCACACTGCGCACCCCACCCCTACCACCCTCTCTCTCCCCTGAAGAGAACAAAAAAAAGCTTCAAAGTTTCAAACTTTGCACCACCCCACCTGCAAATTCAAGGATCAGAACTCCTTTTCCCCAAAATTTAACTCCTTTTCCGCATACCCATTTGGGTTTTGTTCGTGTAACAGTTACTTCTGGAACTAAAGTTAAACTTTTTTTTTCCTTCCTTAGTTGGGTACTTTGGGTTTAGCTTTTTGTCTTCTTTTTCCATGGGGATTGGGCTTCTTCTGTGGCTGTTACTGGCCAAGGGTCTTTCCATGGAGGGTGCTGTGGGGGCCACATTTTCTTCAAGGCTCATTCACCGGTTCTCTGAGGAGGCCAAGGCTCATTTGGCTTCAAGGGGCAACAAAAGTTCTGTGCTTCTTCAAGCGTGGCCTCAGAGGAACAGCTCTGAGTATTTCAGATTGCTTCTTAGAAGTGACGTGGCAAGGCAGAGGATGAGGCTTGGCTCGCAGTATGAGACTCTTTACCCTTCTGAAGGAGGCCAGACCTTCTTCTTTGGCAATGCGCTTTATTGGTGAGTGAGTGAGTGAGTTTGGTCTCTGGGAATGTTATCAGAAAAATAAAGTTTGAGTCTTTTTGTTCTTCCATGCTTTGTTGTTATTGTCGTATGATCCTATAAAGGGGTATAATGTTATACCAACTAAGAATTAAGTTAACAAGCTTTGGTTTATTGTTTTGGTTAAACTATTCGTTTGTTACTTGAAGTTGTCCTCATTTTAAGTTTTAGTCCTTGCATAGAAACTGTAAGTTTTAAGTCTTGCTAATGTTAAGTTTTGGTCTTTGTTGTTGAGTGTTAACACTAGAGAACATTTTTTAGCGGCAGAAAACTGTTTAGAGACTGAAATTTACGGTTTTTTCTCACTAAAACTGAAAATGGAGAAAATTATAGGGACCAAAATGAATCGATTAACCTATTTTTTAAGGACTCTTTATAGAGAAAATTATACTGACACTCCTAAGTTTCTTTTCAAAGGACTCTTTTTTTAGAGCCAATTATACTCACACCCCAGTGTTTTTTGAGATTGGACACAATACTGTCTTTCTTGGGTAATGAGTGTAATGAGTTTCTTGGGTTTCAGGGTTGTAGGTGTCATATATTTCACACAATTAAGGGAGTTAATGTATGGGTTTAAAAGGTGGGTATCATGTGCAATCTCCAAAAACACCAGATTTAATTTTTTTTTTTTTGAAAAGGAAACTTTGGTTGAAATTCACTGGCTTTTACTAGGACTATGAGTTGTTATTTAGGTGCATGCTCAAGAGGCAAATGTGAAATGCTTGTGTTTTTATTGGTTAAATGAGTAGAAATAGGGGATAGAAGGGAGTTGGAGTGGATGCTGAAGAAGGGTGGCAATGGTGTGTAAGAACTTGTTGATTGTTGAATTTCAGGTTGCATTACACATGGATTGATATAGGGACTCCAAATGTTTCATTTCTTGTTGCATTAGATGCTGGAAGTGACATGCTTTGGGTTCCCTGTGACTGCATTGAATGTGCTTCCCTGTCGGCCGGTAATTACAATGTGTTGGTAAGTCTGTGATATGAGTTCCATTTATCTTTATTTCTTTCAATACTTTTTCATCTCTCAATCATTGTGTTATGTCATTGCTATGACGAACTTCATGTTCACTTCATTTAGCTTCAAGTTTTGTCTTCTGTTTTTCTTGTTGAAATATTCATTTTGTTTATCATTCATCACATAAGTGTGTGGGATTCTGCTGTAAAGCATCTCTTTTATAGCCATACGGACACAGGTGGGGTAGAGAGGGTTGAGGGTTAAGATATGCTAGGGGATAACAGAAGAAAGCCCATTCTGTGTATGTGCATCTTTTCTGTTATCAATTATAATGTGCCCTATGGAAATTTTTATTGGTAAGTTAAGTCAAGAACACTTCAAAACAAGGGCATGTTTTGTATGTTGCAACTCAAAATTCTAATGACACTTGAAATACTTTAGGATAGCTATCATAGTACAAGTATCTGTGTCATGTCCTGTGTCACTGCATCCATGCTTCTTAGCTATCTTTTAGTGACATTCTCCCTTAAAATGTAGGATCAATTTTTTTACGAGTAAATAATAATATACTTTGAATGTTCATATTTGGACTTCAACAACAGTTCTCGCAAGAGTGGTAAGAAATTTAGCTGTTAATTTCAATGATTGATTGGCAGATGCTCCCTTTTATATGGGGGCATCTCTGATGCAGGACAGGGATCTGAATCAGTATAGACCATCATTATCCAACACCAGCAGGCATCTACCTTGTGGTCATAAGTTGTGTGATGTCCATTCCTTTTGCAAAGGCTCTAAGGATCCTTGCCCTTATGAAGTTCAGTATGCCTCAGCTAATACCTCAAGTTCTGGATATGTTTTTGAAGACAAACTACATTTGACATCCGATGGCAAACATGCAGAACAAAATTCTGTGCAAGCCTCTATCATTTTAGGGTATGTTTATTACTGTTTAAAATTTTGTAGTTTTTTGTTCTTTGAGGTTTGATGTGTTGGGCAAAGATTATAAGCTTCAAGTGCTAATGATAATTGATTTGTATGAGAGTGCAGTTGTGGAAGGAAACAAACTGGTGACTATTTACATGGAGCTGGTCCTGATGGTGTTCTAGGCCTAGGGCCTGGAAACATTTCGGTCCCAAGTTTACTGGCAAAGGCAGGACTTATTCAGAATTCCTTTTCGATTTGTCTAGATGAGAATGAATCGGGGAGAATTATCTTTGGTGATCAAGGTCATGTCACCCAACATTCTACACCATTCTTACCCATGTATGGGAAATTGTATGGATTGTATATAATGCCCTTGACCTGCTGCTTAATTTAGATGCAATTTTTACTTGTTCCAAACCTTATTGTTTTGTGTTGCATGTTAATTGTTTGGGTTGTTGCAGTATTGCCTACATGGTTGGAGTAGAGAGCTTTTGTGTTGGGAGCTTATGTCTCAAGGAAACTAGGTTTCAAGCACTTATTGACAGTGGATCTTCTTTCACATTTCTTCCCAATGAAGTTTATCAAAAAGTTGTAACAGAGGTAATTCCTTTTACTGTAAATCTAGAGGTGTATGGTCATGCATAAACTAGGCTAAAAGAAATCTTCACTGAATACAGTTTGACAAACAAGTAAATGCGTCCAGGATTGTTCTCCAAAGTTCATGGGAGTACTGCTATAATGCCAGGTTAGGTACTATATGATCAGGCAATTAAGCGTATAAGCATCTTACATTTAATTGTAACTCATGGCTGTTTTTCATGTGACAGTTCACAGGAGTTGGTTAACATTCCACCATTGAAACTCGCTTTTTCTAGGAATCAAACTTTTTTAATTCAAAATCCTATTTTTTATGATCCTGCTAGTCAGGTACGCTAAATCTCCAACTCCCCCAGCCCCCTCTTTTGGTGTGCGTGTTTATTTGATTGAAACTTGAGTGCATCTTTAGATATTGAAAAAAAATAACCTTCCATTTGTATATAGGGCAGTGGTAGATGGTTTTTGTCTTTTGATGAGCAGTACTTTGGCATCTAGAGACTGCCATTGACAGAAAATGAATCTTTATGATGAGGCTGAGTTTGGTGGTAGCTTAAAAATTATGTAAAAAAAAAAACTTTTTGTTTTGAATAAAGTTCCTTGTTTTCCCTGAATTCTCAAGAAAAATCAAACCCAAAACAAAACCCACCTTGCAATTCCTAACTCCTAAGCTGCTGCTTAAAAATTTCAAGATGAAAGAAAATCTCTTCTATTAAATTCAGAGCAAATAATTAGCATTTAGTGTGCAGAATCCATGGAGAGTATGTAAGAGAAATAGAGAAAGTGATGTGTGGGTTTGAAATTGAGCTTTTGAATGATCTTATATTATGTAAACATTGGTCATTTATGAATAAAAAATGTTAATCTTTGATGTAACTTGTATGTTCTGCTATCAGAAATTGACTTCCAAGTTCCAACATATGTTGCATAGAAGTTGAAGTGGATTGTGAAAACATTTTATGTTAACCTCTTTTCTGATTCATTGATGGCTAACAAAGCATATATATGCTTCACCTGATATTGGTTGTTTTCTACAATACTTCTAGGATATAAATGTTTTATGTCTGTCCTAAAACAAGTTTCTGCTTTTCTTTATTATTTCTTTCTGACTCTTAGAGGAGAAAACTGTTGTCATGGTGCTGAACAAGTGACCATGATATCATATGAACAATTCTCAAGTGTCCGTTGTTAAATTTCTCCTCTGATCAGCAGGGATATTTTTGTGGTTTAAAATTCTAAATTTCTTAGTTTCCCTTGCAGAATCTCTTCTCTTGTCTTCCCAAAACAATTTCCTAACTTGGTTATAGTTTTGATGAAATATGAACATCATCTGGTGCAGGAACAGGAATACACCATCTTTTGTTTGCCTGTAAGCCCTTCTGCTGATGACTACGCTGCCATTGGACGTGAGTATCACTGTCTGCCATACGTGAACCTAATCACATTCCCCCTTTTATCTTGACAACTCTTTTTTTTCTGTTCAATTTTTTAAGATATTTCTCTTTCCTTTTTGTCCTCTGGTAGCTCAGACATGTTTGTAAGAGCAGTTACATGTTACTGCTCACACATGTACACTGATAGGTCAGTTAGTAGTCATGTTATTAATTCTGTAGTCAAAGAAACACAACGGGTTATGTTAGAAAGAAGGGGAATGAGGATGCAACTGATTAGGCCCATTGAGGGATTTTATCCTGTTAATTGAGAAGAGTTAGTGTCTTTGAGCGTTGGGAGGTGCAGACCCTTGAAGCTCTGTGATCATACTGTAATCTGGGGAATTTCCCCATTTTTTCTATAATTCTGCTCCACTTTCTATCATATGCACATGAACATACACCCTTGTACTGGCTGATAATGATTGTTGCCTTTTATTTGACACTTTTGTTTCAGAGAACTTCCTGATGGGTTATCGATTGGTGTTTGATCGGGAGAATCTAAGGTTTGGCTGGTCTAGATGGAATTGTGAGTCTGTCTTCTTTCACTTAACTTTTAACCTATAATTTTTGCAAATCTTAGTTAAAAAGATCTGCTGCTTGTTTAATTTGGATTCTTTTTTACTGGTAATTTGCTTTGCTATATGGAGAAGAGTGGGACTTGCAAAACAAGAATTTGAATTATTGATAGACCTGATAATTTTTCAAAAATTTTGTTTTGGGGTATAAACTACATAAGTAATTGATAGACATGGTAAAGTCTTCACTATAATGTGTTACTTCTGAGGTCTTGTTTGGTTGAATTTATCTATAAACACTTGGGAAAAGAAAATAAGAAGAGTTAAAGTGCATAAGTTGATTTTAACTAATGAAGTTCAATTGTTTTTTTCTTTTCTTTTCTTATAAGTACTTATAAAAAACATTATTCAAAGAAGATATTATAAAGTCATCTCATTTTGCTTTTAAAATTTCGTTCTCAAAACACATTTTTTTTTATAATCTACTCTGATATCTAAAACACACCATTATATGTTCTATTGCTATCTCCACCCTTTTCATTTGCTTCTAGTATATGAACTTGTATTTCATGCTAATCACTCAGAATCTGCAGGCCAAGATAGAGCTAGTTTCACATCACCTTCCAATGGGGGATCACCAAACCCTTTACCGGCAAATCAGCAGCAGACTGTCCCTAATGCTCGTGGTGTACCGCCTGCCATTGCTGGACACACGTCCCCCAAACCCTCTGCAGCCACACCTGGACTTGTTACTACCTCTAGGCATTCCTTAGCTTCATTGTTACTGATATGTCACCTTTGGCTTTGGTTATCTTGTTAAGTTTAATCTTATTTGCTTGTAAATTTATCTTGTGTCCAGACTCAAATCTATATGAGGCTCAGTTTTTCAATTTTGTAGGCTGTTGTATCTATTGGGGTTAGTGTCTAGGTGAGGTACTTTTATTTCTTTTGGTATATTCTTTCGGTTGTAGTCCCTTTTTATTCTCTTTCCTATGTATCATTTGATTCTGCTAGTGCACAACCTCTTCTCTTGGGCTTTTCTGATTATGAGCGTTTTTGGGAAAAATTGTCAAAATACTTAATTTGGAAAAAAAGGACCCCGTTAGAGCCTTTTATTTTCTTTCAAAAAAGCAAAATAAGTATATAATCATACCATATAGAGTATAAAGTTTAAACTTAGTTAATCCAGGAGTTGTGATGTCCAATCATGTCAACTCCAATTCCACTAAAATTTGTGATTACTGACTTGGTTTTTTTGATCATGTTAATGGATCGGTCATCTATATGTTAGTTCACTTCTACGGTAACATTTCACCACATTCATTTCTTTCTCTCTACATTTGTCAGTGGCCTTGAAGCTGGAAAAAAGAAAAATATTGTAAGAACTTAGAAGGTACATCCATAGTAGTTTATAGCTATTAACAGACTTGTTTACACTAAAATATGTTAACTTTTAGGAAAAAATGTGTATTTTTTAAAATTGGCCATTGTAATTTAAATGAATACAAGAGTGAAGTATATTGTACTAAATCAAAACATACAAGCTTAACAAGATGCTCTTTTAAATACGAAAGAAAATCAAAGAGTTAAATTGTCGTTTTGGCTCCTATTGTACTTTCCAATTTGGTACCTATTATTTAAAGCATGCCAATTTGATCTCTATAGTTGCGCTTTTTTTTTCTTTCTCAACTTGGTCCTCCTTGTAAAATCTCCGTTAATAATGGTTGTTCGATCAATGTTGTCTTTTATTCCACAACAACAATTGTTTTAGGTGGTGGTGTATTGCGATTATAGAAGGTTGCGATGGATGAACAGTCTAATGAGTCATCAAGGACAGATTAGGGAAGTTCAATAAGCAATAATATGTTGTGGTTGATCAAACAACGTAAGATGACTTTATGGTGATGATCAATTTGGATAAAAAAATGTAACTATAGAGATCAAATTGATATGTTTTAAATTATAAGCACCAAATTGAAAAATAAGAACAACTATAAGGATCAAAAGACTATTTAAACATACATTTTTTAACATATTTTTTAACCTATGATTATTCATTGCAATTTATTAAAAATAATTAAATACTAGTCTCATTTCTCATTTAGTATATTTAATTCATATTTTTTAGTTTTAAATAAAATTTTATCAATAACAAAGAGTGCTTGCAAAAGTGTGTTAGAGCATCTTCTATGGGTGCACTTTAAGTGACCCATTTTGAGTTGTTTGCTTTATGTTAATTGATTCTTACAGCAATTCATATGTTTTGCTTTAATGTTATAGTTTTAAACAATTTTTGAATTACTCCATTTAAATGTTCTTTAAATAGCAAGAATTTTTTTTTTTTATTCATAAGCAATTGTTGCCTATGTAAGCAAAGACCTTAATTTTAAGCCATCTAATATTACACGTAGATCATCTCTAATGTAAAAAAAATATAATTAGACAATAATGTCTAAATATAAACAACTAGGTAAGCAACGAGCATATGTTCTTAGAACATTTCTAATGAAAATGTTTACTGAATTGCTTAAGTTTTTTTGTCCCAATAGAGCATATAATGTGGAGTTATTTAACAATATTATACCCAAATAAAGTATCATAAAACCTATAAAATTAATTTAAATATTCACTTTAATAATTTTAATATTAAAATAAATTTTTGTTTAAAATTCTTAAATTTATATAAAATTATAGGACACATAAAATTCCCATAAACAAGTAGATGCTTTTAGAAAGTTTGATGTTAAACGGTCCTTAATTTTCAATACATCTCTAACAACGTGACTATTGATTTCTACGCCCTAATTAGGAGGAGTTTAATATGCATCGTGCCATCAACCAAGCTCAATCATTTCGAAATTTCTTTCACGTTTTCTTTTTGTTTTGCGCAATAAAGAGCACAAGTTCGAACATAGAGTAACGCAGATGAAGAAGGCCACAAGAATCGTTTCAATCTTCGTGATCTCGATGCTCTGTTTCCAAGAACTCATCCACGTTTCTTCGTCACCTTTCTTGTACGCACACCAGGTAATGGCGCATGACTACGTATTGTACTTTGAATTAACTAAAAGTGCGTGGTGTGTTGAGATGAGCGTGAGATTGTGTTTCGATTCTTAATTCTGATTAATCGAGATTTCGTTTTTGGTTGGTGACTGAATTTGCATTATAACAACCAGCTTAACTACGAAGGATTTCGAGTTCGGGATAAGGAAATTGGAATAGCGAGTTTTTAGGGTTCAAGTTCAGTGCTAGATTATAAGTTTTAGTTGATTTAATTAGAATCTTTATGTTAAGCTTACATTTCATTTGAGCCATGATTTACGAAGTTAATACTCGTTTTCTTTTATCTTTTGCTCTAGGTCTATGAGGAATCTTCTGGTGGAAGGTATTGTACTGGATTCACAATTTATTCTTTGTTAAATAGTACTTCAATCAAATATCTAGATGGTTTGATTTACTTTGATATTTAGATTTTATCTCTAGCAGACACAGATTCATTCCTTGCTATTAATAAGTATTGAACTTATTGTTTTTGCTTTCCAGTAGTCTTCTTTATACTTTAGCTTGTCTCTTATGATTCAGTCTCGTGCAGGACTTAGTTGTGTTTTTTGTTGTAGAAATCTTAAACAGGAACAGGAACAGGAACAGAAACATGCTCAAGAAGTGCATTGCTCCAGGGAGAGAAGTAGGGCAGCTCGGAAAGTGATAGAGGAGGTATGGAAATTCCTTTGGCAATCATTATGAATTTACTACATTGCAGTATTAACTATTAAGTGATTCAAATTTTTGAATCAGATCCATGAATATTGTTTAAAACATGTGCTAATTTGGAAACACGTAGTTTCAGTATATCAGGTAAATATAGTAATTAGGAAAATTGTAACTTTTGTATTTATCATACTCTTTATGTAAGTATCAAATTTTCAGTACATGCTTCTCTTTGTTCTCTATCTGAACAAATATGTTTCTTATATATGATTTTGTAGTATTTGACACCATTTATGGAACGAGAAAACTACCAACTTTCAAGTAAGTGCAAACTTCACCCTGAAAATGATATATTCACGGATCAGGAAGAGCATAAAATTTACATAGATCGACATGAATGGCGGTGTGGATATTGTAAGAAAAGCTTTCGTGAAGAAAAATTTCTTGATCAGCATTTTGACAGCAGACACTACAATTTTCTGAATCTAGTATGTCAATTTCATTCCTTTTCTCATTGTGTTTGGAGGATACATAATGTGCTGTGCGCTTAAAGCTTTTAATTTTATCAGTTATTGAATGAGTTTGAAGTTCTTAATTTCCCCGCTCACCCTTTTTTTCATAGAGCTTATATATACTCATGATTCAGAAGACATTCAAACCAAAAAATTCTCTTCTACTAAGTGTCACTTTTCCTATTTTTGGCTAGAATGCTCATATTGAATAAATTCGCAGCTATTACTGTTATGTATGCCAAATCATGTCATGCTTCTTATTTCTTGTTATTTTTCTCTATTATGTCAATATTAGGCTCTGTAATCTGAAGCTTTAATTAAGTGTATCCTTTTTGTTATTATCATCATGCCTTGTTCTTGTTAACTTGAAGTTTTTTTTTTTTTTTAAATACCTGAGGTCAATATCCAAGATATACTAAATTACTAATATAGATATACCCAAACACACATGAAGCTATCTGATTTGTTCACTCAGTTTGTCCCCCCTGTTATGGATGCAGAAGAGAGGGGGGGAGGGGGTTGGTGGCAGGACCACCCCCAACTCCCTACAAAGATTTTTCTTACAACGTAGATATAATTTTATGCTTTGCCTCTGTGAATAAGTTAATTTATTTGATGGCTTCCAATACCATGAGGGAGTAAACAGTTGTCTCATCTGAGTATTTCGTACTGTATGATCATTGAAGTAATTTCTATATTGGATATGGAATCAATAGACACAAAAATAAACTTGTTGGGAGTTTCAATTAGTTTTTAAGTCTTGCATCAATTTCACTTGCAGTTCTTTTTTATGCTTTATTATTTATCAGAAAATGTTGTTTCCATGGGTGGGCTAATTTAAATGCAGAGTCATGGTAAGTGCTTGGGTGATTTATGTGGCGCATTGCATTGTGATGCTGTGATGAATTTCAAATCCTCTAGAAGCAAGTGCAATCCGGCAGCTGCTGCAAGAAACCGTCATCTATGCGAGGTTGCTTTCATTTTGTTCTCTTTCGATTTCACTGTTCATTGTATTGTCAACTATTCTACCTAACCCATATGCACTCTTTATTCAGAATCTTGCTGACAACTGTTTTCCTATAAGTGAGGGTCCATCAGCAGGCCGCCTTCATGGTATACTTATAATTTCTTTTAAAGTTTTCTCCATATTGTTCCATTATGATGTTTGTTGCCACTTTTTCCCCACTTAATTTAATTATATTGAGGTCTTTGTTCATTTATTTCTTACCCATTTTCCTGATATACTGGTAGAATTGTTTCTGCACCAATTTTGTGATGCTCACACTTGCTCAGGGAAACATAAACCCTTCTCTAGAGGAGGCAAGGTAAAGCCTGATTATCTCATTGGGATAATTTATTATGAATATGCCTTTTATTAGAAATCTGTCATTGCTAACTCTATTAGTATAAGGAGATTTATACTTCCACTCAGATGATTTGTTTGTGAAGTTTTTGGCCTTGTGCTATTCACAAAGTCGCTCGGTAAAAAAGAAAAAGCCTTATTGGCATTAGGTTAATGATTGCTTTTTTTGGCTAGCTCTGATTATCTTCTAATGTCAAAACTTGCAGTCATACCTATCAAAACTTGAAGTTATACTGTACCTTTCTGTTGGGAAGGCTTAAAAGTTTTAAGCATTAGCTTTTTGTCTTTTAAATTCTTTATGCCACAATTTAAGACTTTAGGTACATTAGAACTAATTTATTATGATAGTCACTACCTATCAATAAAGCTGTTATATGTCAATCCTGATATTTTGCTTCTGCAGGATCAAAGTAGTTTCTTCCGCCTGGCTGCTGGAGCATTGATCTTGGTGCTACTTCCTGTGTTCTATCTTTTTCTTTATTTGGTACAAAGGTACCATTTCTATATTTTTAAATGTGATTTAACCATTCAAGGTTTTACACCAATATTTCATGATGCTATTTCGCAAGTTGTAGTGATGTGAAGAGTCGAACCCAAGAGCTTCGTCGGATCTCAAAAGCTGGATGGAAATCAAAACCATCATGATTGGTAATTTTTATCTCTTTTAAATGGGCACGTCATGGTAATTAAATGATAGAATGGGATGCAATGGCAAAAAAATTGCCATTAATTAACAGTGGACTAATATCATGTGGATTGTCAATTATTTCTGAGGATCCTGTGGTCACAGCCTTTTCCCGTCATTTGGTGTACAAGTTGTTAATGTACTATTTATTCACTTTCTGTCCTTTGTAACTGGTCCTATTTTCTTGTTTTTTCACATTGCTTTATTGTGTATGTGTGTGTGTACGCTGTCCAAGTTAACATGTAATTCAGTTTGAAAGGTACAAAATTAGAGCAATTTATTTTTGCAAAAATTTAAAAAAATTAAAGTAGGAACACTTGTTTTATACAAAAAATTCTCAAAAACTTATTCTTTTCTCGGTCTTGATTGTAGGGCCACTAAAAGACTAGTTGAGGATGAACTGAAGAGACTTTTATTTGGTTTGGAGCACAATTACACAAGTTTTGGAAGCCATTTAAACAGCCAATGGTGCTTTTAAACGTACTCAGTTCAACAGTGTTATCTTCATGTTAGAATTGAAGATGAGCTTATTGGTTAGTGAACATTTGAATGCTCAGCAGTGCAGTTAAACGTCCCATGCTACGTTGATAAGATTTAGCTACTGACTGTGTGCATTTAAATGTCGTCCAACGGGACATTTAAACGTACTCAGTTTACTTAGGTTGATGCAAAAAATTGTTCCTAACTTTGTAGACTTTTGATAGGTGGAAAACACTATGTAACACACAAAACACTTTTGCTATTCTCCGCTCTGGGAATACAGGTTTGTGCATATCAAACTTGAAAACTTCAAAGGGTCAATCTCATGAAATTACTAATGGATACCACTTCTTTATGATCTCTTCTATCGATTTTTGGTTCTTTTTAGATGTATCACTAAATTCATAGGTTGGGGAAAGCAGAATGATTGATTCCTCTGATTTTAATTCTATTCTTCACATGTAGGTATCCATATTCTTTCTTTTCTTGATCTATTACTTGCATTCAGTTAACTAGATAGAAGAACTGCACTCCCATATCACTACTTAAACTGGGTCAGGACCAATCATGTTGATTGTCTATCCGAGCCAGCTTTAACAATTGGTTTGATTTTTTAATCATACTTTATTTTCTCAATGGAGACGCCTCGAGCCTCAAGTTCTATTGTGAAATACTTTTTGTTTTCTTCTTACCAAGTTAGTTGACTTGCTTACTTGTCAGAGTATGGAAAGCAGACATTGTGAATCTTCACTTCAATCATAGGAAGCAGAGAGGACCGTACTTTGGATACCGTAAGGCACATACAATAGCACAAAAAGCGTCATCCTATTCAATTCTCATGTGATTTGATTTGTTTCATGTTAATTCTTGATTTTGTCATTCAACTGAGTGGATTGTTCTGTTCATAATGAGATTCAATCTCTTAATTGGAAACTTGGTTATTGAGTTGAATCTTATTAAGGAATTTGACCATAGTTGTTGATTTCCTATTAATTAATATATAAATTAATAATTGTGAGATCTCCTAGAATTCTCAAGCTTAATGCTTATTTTAGTGGAGAACACCTAAGAAATTAGGATTCTTGGTTAACGCAAAGGATTTAAATGTGAAGGAATTGATTTAGTCTAAAGCAGCGGATTTGATCTTTAATTGGTTGGTAATTACTTGGATTGAGAACTAAGTTGAATTGTCTGAGAGGAGAATATAGAGAAATCTAAACCCTAGCCATTGTTAATCATTGTTGTGACTTCAATCATGATCATTGTGAACTGTAGTGTTGTGTGTTCTATTTTTGTAATCTTTTTATATATTCTTTTTGGAATCATTCAATTTCGGATGTCCCTTTTACCCAATTATCAATTCAAATAGTGATAAATTTATGATTTGATACTTGGAACAAATCCTCAAAGGAATGATAGTAGTAATTTATATTTTTACTTTATACTTAACACGGTTTTTTTTAAAAGATTTAAAAACACAATTCAACACTTTATCTTACTATTTTTTATCTCATCTTTATCAAAACTTATATTATAGCTTATTCAATATCATTTCTGCCTAATCCATTCATAATATGAGTACCTTACTTATGGTATGATTAAACACAAGTTTTAAGCATCTAAATCTTTCAAATTTAGCTAGACAAAATGAGTTTTGAAGTGAAAAAGCTAATGAAAGTTAAAATAAGGGCGCGTTTAATTTGTTAAAAAGTAAAGACCAGGGATAATGTAAAGTTATTTGTTTCTTGTTTGATATTTAAAAATGGATGTAGAACATTAAAAAATGAACTGTTAAAAGGATTGGATAATTTTTTTTTAACTCACTAAATAAATGGATAACTTCGCATAGGCTAGTTGGTTATTTTTTTTGAGTAAAAGGCTAGTTGATTATTATTCATATATATATATATATATGTATGTATAAAATGATATACTATTACACTATTATACATATTTAAAATGATATACTTTTTTTGGTATTTATTATACATATTTAAAGTGATCAATGGTGTGACATAATTTGGATGTGAAGAATCTTTAACACTTTACAAATTCAGAATGTAATGTAATCTAGATAGTTATACTTTATTTGTTCCTTTTCTCTATTTGAACATGCATTCTTTTTTGTACAAACCATAGTATTTTGTACTGAAAGTAATCCTAGGATTGTTCTTTTGTTGGATTTACTCATATTTAGGGTAAAATCAAATACAAACTAACCACAATTTGGTTTGGCTTGGATTTTCAATTTTCTTTGGGCCAATCTAAATGAAATCAAACCTTTGGGTTTTCAATTTTCTTTGGATCAATCTAAATGAGATCAAACCAATTCGATTGACAAAGGAAGTCTAGTTCATTTGATTGAGTAAGGCGTGTGAATGTTGTACTTTTCTTGGTATCATGTTCAATTTCTACGAATAAAAACAAAATCAACCCGATTGGTTCAAATAAGAGGGTTATGATAAGAAAGACTTAAATATCTTTTTAGTCCTTGTAATTTAATATTTTTTTTGTCTTTCGTCCTTCCAATTTTTTGTTTTTGTTTTTAGTCCTTGTAAATCATATTTGTTTCATTTTTGTCCTTATATTACTTTAGATAACACTTTTTTTTATTGCTTAAAGCGTTATTTAAAACACTTTAAGGATGAAAACCAAAACAAATATAATTTGTAAGGATTAAAAACAATTTTTTTTACAAGGACGAAAAATAAAACAATTCTAATTTGCAAGGACTAAAAAGATATTTAAACAATTTTTTTACTATATTATTTCAAGTTTTTATCCTCTAAATATTGTCTATTTTATATAAATTTTCAATTTTATATTAATGTAAGGTGAAAACACGTGGTTGTTTTTTTTTTGCGAAAGATAGGTGAAAACATTTCTTGTTCTTTAATGACTAAATATTTAACTCTTTATGTAATTATCACTTTATATATCTCATTCATTTCTTTGAATTTGAAACGTTGGCTAAGCACGCGTATCCGCTAAGCGAGCCTTGTTGAGAAACCAAACGTCTCTCTGGCTTGCTTAGTGCAGCTTTCCACTAAGCGAAAGTGTCGAAACATGCCTAAGTGAGTGTAATGGTAGTTACACTCACAATTGCCAGATTTCGCCTACCCCTTTCTACACTCTCTCTCTCAAAAAATTTACACATCTTGCATCTGTGATTTTTCTTCGCGTTGTCTACTTCCAATCCTAAAGAATTAACAATCCAAGTAAGTTCCTTGATTCTTTTTCTCTTTTTTCTTGTCTTAACTTTAAGGTAGAAGACTTCAACTGTAGTTTTAGATTTTTAGGGTTTTTATGTTTTGTTAGATTTAGTTTAAGATTAGGGCTATATACGCTTGTATACTGTATTGAGTATGACGCACACATTGCATGTTTGATATGCCTTTTAGAGGCTTGAATAGTGCAAGAAAACGAACTACATTTTTTGAAAAACGCGATGAACTCGCTAAGCGAGCATGCTGCGCTAAATGAGTTCATCAATACTCATTGTATGTAAGCGTTCCCTGAAGAACTCACAAAGCCGAGGTTTAGATCAGTGTAAGGGTGGACAATGTCGGGTGAGACCTCGACTCTTTGGAAGGTTTTCCAATACGAGATGTCTGTGAAACTGCCCTGGTCGGTAAGGACCATGTACACCATGAAGTTTGCTATGGTGATGGAGACAACCACGGGGTCGTCTTGGTTGACGGGATTGATGCCCCATGAAGTTGTTGTCCATGATAGGAATGAGACTTCGCTGTAGGGGAGTGTCAGCAAGATTAATGTTGATGTCCCATATGACGTGTAGGTGTCACTTTTGGGACTAGCTAGACTGTCTGGCATAGGAAAGCTTCTAACGATGGTGTTGATTACACCATTGATGTGCTGGGCGAGTTCCTGTTCTGGTGAAGATAGTTGCTCGCGTCATTGTGGCGGTTGTCTTTATCTACATCGTGTAACATCCCATTTTTTTCTTAAATAAATTAAAAAGTTTTTTTTATTTTAAAAAATAGTTTTAGAAAATAGTGAGGTTTTTATAATTAAATAAGTAAGGAGAAATAACTGTATTAAAATAATGGTTTGAACGAAAATAAAAAAATATTTGATTTATTCATTTGATAGGAAATAAAATATAGAGTTCCTTTTTATAAAATAATAAAAATAAATAAATAGAGTAAATAATATATTGTGAGTACTCCAGCTATAAATAGAGACATGTTAGATCAATTTTTAGACTGACACTAGGCTCTACACCTCCTTTTTCTCTCAATTTCGTTTTCTCTTTTCCCCTCCCAAAACCCTCTCTTTTTCCTGCACACACTCAAACCTGTATTAATAAAACGATGATCTTAGGCTCGTTAACTGTTGGATCATCGTGATATTTTAGAACCAGGTTTGAAACTGATTTCCGAGCACTATCACCGTTGGAAATTGGAAAAAAATGTCGTTGTAGCTTCCTCTTTTCCCATAGAGTCTCAGAACATGTCTAGTAAAACTATGATCCTGGACTTGTTAACCATTGGATTATCATGAAATTTAGACACCTGGTTCGAAGTTCAATTCCGCATGCCTTCACCATTGGAATTTACAAAATATTATTCATGGAGAGAGAAAAGTGAATCGCACAAAGACAGTAAAAAATGAAGACTTTAATCTCTTCTCCTTCTCTCTAATGCTTGGAAACCCTATCAGAGCAAATAAGAGGAAAAGTTTGAGGAATCTCAAGAAATTGCTATAGATGTCGCTATTGTTGTCAGGATGCACACGTGAACCTGCTTAGAGGTAAATGATGAGTTTATCGCAATTGGGGTTAGAATGAACGTGTGCAGAGATCCTTAAAGGATTAAATTTGGGTTTATTTTGGGGTGTTTATTGAATTACAATTTTCCTTTACGATTATAAATATAATATTGTTGTGTTTGACGGACCAATTGATGTTCTGATGTGAATTGGTAGATAAACTTGAGTGCTCTTAGTGTTTTTGCATTTTTGACTTATGATTTTGATTCATTGATTTTAATATGATTGTGTGGAATTGTTTAAGGGGTTTTACTCCCCATGTTGTGAGAAACATTTTGTATAAATTGTTTTATTGGGATTATGAGATGGTGATTCAAATTGTGAGTAAGTGACAAATTGAACCTGTGATGAATGAAAAGATACATGTGTATTGAGATGTTGTATGTATTGAGTTGTGAGCTATGAACTGTGTAATTACACAATTGTAAAAACCTTTAAGGACGACGAGTTTTTGCAAAACGAGTATTGTAATTGGATCCATTGTGAGAACTTGACGAGTTGAATCACTTTGAGGCGCGACGAGTTAAAATAATTTTGAAAACAATTGAGTAGTTGTGTGTATTGCATAGTTCATAAGTAAAGTACATATGATTCTTGAGGTGTGATAATATGCTACTTTGGAATTATACCATTGTGATTGAGACCAAGTGTATGTAATAAATTGAGTATGTATTGATTTGCAATATATATATGTGCATTGGGATGTTGTGTGCATTGAGTTGTGAGCTATGAATCGTACAATCACACGACTATAAGACCCTTTAAGGGCGACGAGTTAATACGCGGCGAGTATTGTGATGGGAACCACTGTGGAGACCCGACGAATTTAATCATAAGCATGACGAGATAAAATTATTTTGAGAACAGTTGAGTAGTCATGTGTTTTGTACATTTCATAGATAGAGTCTGTGTGCTAAAATGCTTTCTGGGTTGGACCTGAATCAGGAGGGAGAGGTCCTAATAGATTCTTCGGAGTGTAGGCCTTGGGGGTAAATACACTTTGTTTGAGTGCTCCTTTAAACTTGTGCCGATCCCACATGGTTAGAGCATTCTTGCAAAACAACGTGACCTTGACTGATCTCCCTATGATTTTACCTAGTGAGAGTGACCTGACTTACTAGTGTGTGGTTTGTCTTGTCATGTACTCCTAGGCACCCGATGAGGTTTTTCATTGACATGGTACCACATTGCATATAGGATTGAGTCTTAGTGTATTTGTTGTATAACACTTGTGTATTGATCGATATTGATTGATATAGTAATATTGTGTTTTGATCCTTGAGTACGTGAATGTTGCAAAAATGAATGAGACATGTTGTGTTGTGATGTGATGTTACGCGACAAAGTGGTGGAATGACGTGAGCTATGTTTAAGTAAGTTGTATCTCATTTATATGATATGTACATCTATGTTGTCCCGTTTCTCTATTAGCTAGAAATGTGATAACTCACTCCCCATGTGCTATTTGTGTTTGGATCCTGTAATGATCTTGAACTTTGTGTTCGTGAGAGCAGATGGTTAGGTGGATGGCTATGGAGAACCTCATGCTATAGGACGTGAGAACACAATGCTCTGATAGGATGTGACATTAGGATATATGTTTTTACATTAATATCATGAAGTCTTGGACGACCTTATTTTGAGCCGAGATGATTTTATTATTTATTTGGATAAATTTTATTATGATGTTATAAAAGTGAATGTGAGCCGTTTACCCTTTTGAAAAGCTTTTATTTAAATGTGTTTTAAAAAATTTGAATTAATTCTAATTTCTTATTCCTTTTATTATTAGTACATTTATGTGTGGGGTAGAGGGTGTTACACCTCAGTCTTCCGCTCTTCTCCTATCTGCTTCCTAGTTTTTGAGCTGCTCCTCTTGATGTCCTCCAGGTCTTGCTCCTGTATGGTGATTGTCTGGTCTCTTAACAAATCAGGCTAAGTATTCAGCCTGTATAAGTTCTTCGATCTTGTCCTTTAGGGCCCAACGGTCTTCGGTGTTGTGTCCAATACGGCGGTGATACCTACAGTACTTAATTGCATCTGACCTCAGCCTCGGAGGTTTCGTCTGGGGTAGTTGGATGGGTACCTCCAGGTTGAATGCTTCCTCGAGAATGGTGGTACGATTGGATGTCAGGGGTGTGTAACACTAATACCTAGGCCCTTTGGAGAGAGGCTGGTGCTTGTCTGGCTTGTGCCTATTGTTCGACTTGTGTGAGTTGCACTTGGTGTTTGCTTCGCGGTTCTATCCGGCTTGGCGGACTTCATTCCAGAAATTGGACATTTCTTCCATCTAGATGTAGCCCTTGGCTCGTTCGCGCAGTTTGTCCATGCTACCGGGTGGTTTTTTTTGCACAGATTGCTTATGAACTTGCCTGGGCCTAAGGCGAGGAGCATGGAAGGCAATGCTTCCTCGGGATTGAGATTTCAGATCTAGATGGCCGTGCGCCCAAATCTGTCCATGAACTTTCTGAAGGACTCGTCGTCTGCTTGTTACATACTGGCTAAGGCGGCCGAGGTCATGTTGTGAGACCTGCTAGTAGCGTACTACGTACTGAATCATTCGACAAAGGGTGTCGAAGTTGTCTATGGACCTTGGTGGGAGTCTACCGTATCAGGTCAATGCCGCTCTCTTGAGGGATGTAGGGAAGACACGATGTAGAATCGCATCGTTGTTGGTGTAGAGGTTTGTCTGTGTCAGGAAGGCGTCCAGATGCTCGCCTGGGTCTATTGTCGCATTGCATTGCTTGAGATTGAGTGACTTCCACCCTAAGAGTATGTCTACCTCTATAACGGATGGTCCGTCCAGCTGGACGGTGCATGTGGAAGAGACTTAAGTTGTCGGAAGTGTTGCCTGTGCGACGGGGGTGTGATTCCCCTTGGGTTTGTTCAGGCAAAGTGTGGGCGGATTGCTCGTCACCTTGGGGACGTCTGACACGAGCCTCTAGCTGGTCATGATCAGCTTTTAGTTTTGTCAACTCTTTCTCGTGGCATCGCTCTTTCTCCGCAATGAGGTTTTAGAATTGCTGTAGAGTGTTCGTGTCTTTCATAGTTGCTGGATGAGGATGTGAGTTTGCGAGGGGGGGTCTCGCGTTTGATGCCAGACTTATTGCTAACCATGGATGTGAAAGGATTGACGAGAGGCCGTTGGGTTTGTTTTATCATGTCCCCACGGTGGACGCTAAATGTTCTTACCAAAATCCGAAACCGTGACATGTCAAGGCTGGAAGGTGACAAATTTACAAAGCAATTGGTTGTCTAGCAGTTAGGATCAAAAGGTTGGTTGATGATGGAAACATGAAAAAGGGTGTTTTAATTGGAAGCACTATATATGAAAATGGCCTCTACATTTCGATAGATATGCAATTATGTTAAATAACTTACAAAAAGTTTTATGACTCAAGTGATTCTACCCACTTTGATAAGGAATACCATAGAGTGTTAATTAGATCAGATTGACTCAATGAACCTTACAATCCAAACCAATTAACACTGCACATGACTTAGTGTGTGTTTGTTTTTCCGTTGAATAAATTTCAAACGTAATTCAAGGAGAAGTAACAATTTGTTGCTTCTAAAAAAATTATATGCATCAGAACACGTGCCAACAAATTGAAACGATAAAACAAACACAACTCTTAGTAGGGGACAATCCTACTTTTGCATGATGGGCACCATAATTAACTAACAACCTAGGATAGGCATTACTCATATTCCTCTTCACAGGAAGCTCATATTTTTATAGGCACACAAACATATATACACATTTCTTGAGGCCGACAACACCACTCTCCGTCACATTTTTTTTCTCTACATGCACTACACAATCCCATCCTCTCCTCCTTTCTTTGATTTTAAAAAATAACTTATTCTCTCACACTTCTGATCACTAAAGGCACACAAAGCAAATAATGGAATTTGGAAACATTGATGCCAACTTGCACTTTTGAGCCACATTGATGCATGCATTTTTGATTCTTTCATGGTGTGCTTAAGGACCTAGCTAGCTTCAGTGCATGCTTGTAAGTCACCAAACCAGTGAGGTCCTACTCCTACTCCTTGTTCATTAATTACTGACACTAACAATACATAAATCTTCTCTCCAAATTAAATTCGATACTTCTGAAATTGTTTTTGACCATTGCTTAAGATAACTAGATTTTTTGACATCTAGGTGGAAAAAAAGTTTCATATACATCCAAATGTTCTGCAAATGAGAGGATTTCAGAAATTGAACATGCTACAGCGTCTATGGGTTTTATTAATGTTAAGGAAAACACACTCATGAATTTGAATGTCAAAATAATAATATTACTTTTGCAACTTAATTAGCCAGTACCCTTGTAAGTGCTAATTTTTGAAGCAGTAATAACTTGCTACTGTGTTTCTTTTACCTTACTATACGTTACTGCTATTTTGGTTGCACACGAAATATGATCATTCGATTAGAGAACAATTATTTTAATGAACCAATTTGATTTCAGTTAACTGTCTTGTTCATCTCTGAGGTTTCTTATTAGGCATCACAGTACTTTTGAGGCTTATGTAGCAAAAACTGTTGGAGGCTTATACTTTTAAAAGTAAATAAGCACCAATTGCTTATTTAAACATCGGTGTTTGTACCTTTTAAAATAAAATAAAATCTTTTTAATTAAAAATATATTTCATTAATTTGTAACAGTTGCTCGATCGAGCAGATTAGAAATTTCAAATGTTGATTTTTTTTAAAAACATTTAATGTCAAAAATATTTTGCAGTTGCATTTTTTTTTTATTTTTAATTTTAATACGTACTTTGAGTGGTGAATATTCTTTCTTTCCTTTTTTTTCCTACAATAATAATAATAAAAATATTATATGACTGTTAAATTATTAATAAATAAGGACACAAGTAACAAATCATAATCAATATTTAATACAGACTATGCTTATATGATTTTTTTTGTTGAATATAGATGCTTATATGAGTGATTCGACATTTTTTTTTTCATAATTCGTAGTTTTATGAAATGGTGAATTATGAATTTAATTAATGTACTATTCTTCACACTTCGAACTCTAAAGCGCACACATATTTCTCTCTATAGTTTTAAAGCACATATACATATACAGATAAGATAGACTATTATTGTATATTCATTTAGAGTCATAATCTGTTTATTAGTTCCAACCAATTTCCATATGAAATATGCTACTGAGTTTTTTAATTTATAAAAAAAACTAATAAAACTTGGATAAAATTAAAAATACTTGATATTCTCTATACCACTCATAGAAATTGGCCGAAACATAAATATATCATAATTCGAATCATTTTTCTTATTCAATGAACAAGAGTATTTTGATCAGTCAATGAACCAAAGTATATGTTGCAAACTAATAATTTTCTTTGCATAATTAATTTTACTCTATATTTCATAAACAATATGAAATGACCCAAAGCATCTACGACCCTTTCCTTATAAACTCATCAATCTCTCCGCCTCCCTTCCTTTTCTCCTCTCTCCCGTTTATAACCATTCCCTTTCTCTCTCCTATCCAACGGGTCCTTCTTTTAAGGTTCGTCATGCATGTTTCCATATATTAAAATTTTCTTGTTTTCCGATTCAAAAAAAAGATAGGGCAATTTAGATTTCCTCCTTCAGATTCTTCATTTACTTTTTTTGCAATCGTGAATACAACAACGTACTTTACAGTTTATAGATAATAATAAATCATCGATCAAGAATATGGGTCGTGTTAAACTTGAGATAAAGAGAATAGAGAACCCCACAAATCGACAAGTTACATTCTCTAAACGTAGAAATGGCCTCATCAAGAAAGCATACGAGCTATCAATCTTATGTGACATTGATATTGCCGTTATAATGTTTTCTCCATCAGGACGTGTGAATCACTTTTCCGGTAGGAGAAGGTACGCTCCTCCTTGATCATATCTTAATCTCTTTCTCTAATTTGCAAACATTGGATTTGAATTAATTTCCTTTCTCATACATTTGTTTGTTAATTATGTATAATGATATGTATATTGTGTAGTCATTTTATTTTTCGTAAACATTGATATGAAAGTATCACATTGACTAAGACATCGTCCAACTATGTTGGCACCCCAAAGTCAATTGATCCTCTATCAAATACTAAAGAATTCATTCCCAAAAAACAAATAAAGCAGCACGAAAAAACGAGTACTATTTCTGAAAAATTCTAATATAATGAAATCAGGAATTAGATCTCACCAAATAAAGCTTTGGCAGTGAGTATGATGTGTCGTCATTTGAACGAAATAGATCGAAATTAATCTCCAGAATTAATATAACAAGGAAACTAATGCATCTGAAGGGTTGGTTGCTTCCAATCCATTTTCAGAAAGTTAAAAGTTATTCTATCTCCATTTTCTTATATTTCTACATTCGAAGGTTTAACTCATGAGTGTAATTAATAACTTGTCATGTTATTTGTTGATTTATTTTAATTTGGAGGATGATATTCGTCTTAATAGAACACAACAAGTTTTCATAAGCTTCCCTCAAACTTCTATATTGCCCATCAGGGAATTAGGATTTCTCTTAATTCTCTTCCTCAACAATGTCTTGTTTATGTTTTACATGCGATGGCGCACGGTTAGATAACAAAAATAGTTATATTTGTCCCAGTTTCGTTGAATAATTAGATTATTTTTAAAACAATAGTTAGCTTTTTTTCTTCTTGGAAGTTAGATTGTTAAGTTGTGTTCTACCTTTTTAGCTGAATGGCCATATCTCTGCCCTGAGGATTAGGATCTTAAGCAAGATATATTTTTTGTTGAATCTTTGCTTCATCATCGTTGGCCTTCTGAATTTGTTGAAAAACAGCAACTAATATTTTTGCCCAAAATTTTTTTTTTTAAAAAAATGTCAAGTAGTTATTCTTTTAAGAGAAGTAACCTGATAAGTAAAATTTAAAGCTAAACCATCCAATGGTTTTTTTTTTTTTAAAATAAAATTCTTAATCTTGTAGAGATATATTTATACTTATGTTTGACAGATGGAAATATAGTGTGCATGACATTAATCTAAACGCAGCTTAGTTATACTTTATTTATATTTAACTAGCCTTTCGGAAATATAATGTGCATGACATTAATCTATACGCAGCTTGTTACCAATTTTTTAAAGATATCTTCTCTTTCCACCTCTTAATTTTTCCGGTCTTTGATTTAATTGATTTATATTTTTCTATATAATGAATGTGAGATTCATTATTTGATCATATAATGAGCTATAGTCATTTTGTTATTTGTTGTGGTATTCAGGATTGAGGATGTTTTCACTCGTTACATTAATCTTCCTGATCAAGTAAGAGATAAGTAAGTTCTGAACCTTGATTTCTCATGTGATATGGTGGTTATAAATTTTTTTTTATTGCATTGAGGTTTTATTATTTATTGTAATTTGTTTCGTGTAGCGCTGTAAGTTTTCCTGAGCTACCCTACCGCAGGTATAATTTCAAGAATTCTCTGCCTTATTTCCCATATAATACTTAATTTGTCCAGGTCACTAAATCTTTTCCTGATATATTTATTTGTGGCAGGGGTATTCAGAATAAGGAGGTATTTTCACTTACTAAATTTATATAAAAATTAAACCCTTTCCAAGAAAAAATAGAATTTATTTTACAATAATATTTCAAGCATGAAAATTTGACGTTTGAGTAACTAATTTAATTAAAAATGTATCGCTTATCATATGAATATTTATAATTTACAAATTATTATATATGTTAAATTTATTAATTTTTATAATTTTTTTAAAAGCCACACTTAGAATGATTTCTAATTGATCCACAATGTCTTTATACTAAAAATACATATAAATTCATAACTTATTTTTAATAGAAAAGATCTGTAAGAGTTTGTACAAAAAATAATAAGTCACTTTCAAAAGTTTAGTCAACCACCTATTAAGAAGTTATAAAATAAAATCATTCTTTGACTTAGCTTAGGATTGGATATATTTTACAAATCTTCGAATTAAAATGCCTAGTTGTTTTTTATTGTTAACATGACTACTCCATAAATGTTTGGACATTTTGCAGTATCTGCTTAGGACCCTTCAGCAACTAAGGAGTGAAAATGACATAGCTCTTCAACTGGCCAAGTTTGTATAAATGTTTAAAATTTCTTTTAATAATTTTTTAAAATATTTTGGATGATCTAATAGTGCTAATTTTTGTTTATTCTTTCCTAATGCTTCAAACAAGTCCGGGAGACATTAACTCTGAGATTGAGGTAATTAAACAAACCATGCTATATTTTATGTTAAACACTAACTTTTTAGTTACATCATGTTCACACCGACATATATTGATTTATGCAATCCATTCTTCTTTTAAAATAAGACTCTTATTTCCATTATAATTCACAAAATTATTATTGAAAATCTCTTCTTAACCAGGAACTCCAACAAGAAGTTAATAAGTTACAGCAACAACTTCAAATGACAGAGGAGCAAATAAGGTTCCTTGACAACAAAATTACTTCACACTTAATTTTCATCTTAAAAATATTATTACTAGCTCATATAGTATTTGTTTATTCTTTTATGCTTTTCAATAATGTTTTTAATGTTGGAAGGATAAATACAGGTTATATGAACCCGACCCATTAAAGATGTCAACTATGGCGGATCTTGAAAACAGCGAAAAGTATCTTGTAGATGTCTTGACACGTGTCATACAGAGAAAGGTTTATAATAATCTATATCAATCTTTAGGGTCTTAGTGATTTAGTACTTTGTACAAATCTATATTATTTGGAAAACTTGTTAACTGTGGTTGCAGGAATACTTGTTGAGCAACCATCTATCTTCGTATGATCCATCTGGTATTCAGGTAATCAATGAATTCAATTACTAAGGAATATTTTTTTTTTTTTTTTACAATAAGTAAGTCTAGAAGACAAATTTAATATGGTCATGTAGTTATATAAAAAAAATTAATTATAATAATTTATTCGTAATTACATTGCTATTTTTTTTACACTCGTTCATTTAAAAATTATAATATATAGTCATTAAGTTAATCGAATTTTATAATTGCTATTCCAAGTCATTCTAATTTTTGATATGTTAACAATGTGAAATTTTTACACTAATAATGTATAATTTTATTATATAAAGGATTTAATTTAAATATATTGACAATATAAATATTTTTTACACAATTATCCAATATATAATAATAAGATTGTCAGATTTTGTAATAATTATTTTAAAAATAATAAAGAAAATGATATTTGTTTGATTTACACTATAAACATCTTGTTATCGATAAACTCTTAATACACTGCTATTTTGATTAATTAGGATTATATAATTTTGGCAGGGGATACCGACCTCTTTCGAGAATGTAGGTTGGTTGCAGGATGGGAATCAGAACCATACCCAGATTTTTGATGCATCTGCTCCTTTAGATCCTTTGAGGTTTCAATTTCATGTTTTTATACTTTCTGATTAATGATGATTTCCTTTAGTAAAATTGAAAACACTTCTCGTAAGAAAAGAAAACATTTGTATAATATTATTAATATAGTAATAAAAATAAAATGACGATGATACATATCCAGGGACTTGTCTTCCACCGTGTATGGTTCATTTTCCCAAGGGACAAGTTCAAATGCTAATCCACGAATCATGGGGGAGTGCCACGTGTCAAATCCAAGTGATGGGAACCTTCAAGCATGGCCTCTAGGGTACACCTTGTATCCTCATCATCATATTCAGCATGGCATGGTGGGACCCGACATGACAGATATGATGCCAAATGGGCAGGTGAACATCCCAATCACTCCCTCACACGTGGAACAACCTAAGAATGAATCTGTAGAATATGACCAGTCCAAACAACCTCCTCCTCATCATCAACTTAATGCTCAATGACACATACCATAATGGCTAATGCTATTACCATTGAGATGCCAAGTCTCATTCTTACTCATTTTTTTAAGATATAAATGCGAAGCATGCCAGCTTCAAAAATGCCCTATTAACTTGTTATGTGTAAGATTACATACATGATGATCATGTGCATAGAAAATGTAATTCGGATGGTCCTTGTATTACCAAAGAAAAAAAATAGAATAGCTAACAAGAAACAACAAGCAACAATTTTGTTCTCTTTTACATTCACTGCACCAAATTTTACTACGACAACTAAAGGTTGTCATGATTAGTTATTTAAATAATTTAATCATAACAATATAATAACATATAACAATTTAGTTTTTATAATCATAACCCTAACTTTTTTTTAACCGATCATGATTTTGTAAAATCAGTTTTATTTTTTAAAAAACTGATTATATAACCAGTTATTTATTCAAAACTGGTTATTTTCTTGTACTGTTGATAATTATCAACTGTACAAGAAAATACTTGTATATATGGGAGGTTGTTTGGTTTGTGATTATTTGGGTTATATGGAAAAACATAAACTCTTGTGCATTCCAAGCAAAGAAGCAAGAATTGGCTGAGATGATGGTTATATGGGAGGTTTGTTGAAGGTTTTGTCATGGAGATGGCTAACTACCAGAGGTGGATTTTCATATCCTTTATCATGCTGCAGGTTTAATGTTACAGCAACTGTGTAAAAAATGTAACCTTTGTGTTCTCACGATTTTTTTTATGACATTCTTGGTGTGAAAGTATGGATGTTGGGGTGACCTAAAATAAAGGATTGGAACCAACGGCTACCGGGTTCATACAACAAATGGTTTTACAGATGGAATGCTGTAGTCGTTGGGTACTTATTCCTTTGAGGAATTATAAAGTTTTCAAATTAAAGCTATGTGCATGGATGCTAATATTTTGGTTGCCTAAGATTACAAACGCTTTTGGGGCCTTTCAGGTGTACTTGTAACAATTCCATTTCATTACATAAACACTAAACTATCACATATAAAGATTTACTTTTTAGTCTTTTTAAAAACTTTTGAATTAATTTAATTAATGAAAATATCATGAATTTTTCACAATTTCAAGCATGTCATCTAATAATCGCAAATAAATGTCATCAAGTCATAAAATATAAAGCAAATGCTAACTAGTGCTCTACTCTTACGACATTGGTTAATGAATTAAAATGAGAAAGATTTTATTAAAATGTGCAAAATTGTGTTATCCATAACTTAATTCTTTTAAGCTATCTTATGATTTTCACACATTAAATATATTTTCTCCTTTTAATTCCTTAACTATTCTTAAGAACATTGGCTAGTAAGACTCTATTAATCTACTTGTGTTTTAGAGCACTACAACATCAACACATCATAAGATATCCAAAACAAATCTCAAGGGATTTCCTTAAGGGAATAAATACAACATAGGTCCATAATTATATATAATCCCTAAGCTAGTCCCAACTAATATAAAACATAAATAAAATGATTAAGGGTTGGATCCCTAAGCCCACCATCAAGTCTCATTACTAGAAAAGAGTTTTTAACATCGTTTATTTTGGACATTCAACATTAGTTTTGAATCGATGTTGAAACTACCGACGTTAAAAGTATCAACGTTAATATCGGTTATGAAAACAATGTTAAAATATACTACACAACATCGATTTTTAAGAAAACTGATGTCATATTATAAGAAATAAACCAAAAAAATGTAAAATATGCAAAAATCAACATCAATTTTGTTGAAAACCAATGTTGTAGTGTACTCACAACATCGATTTTTGTAAAAATCAATGTTGTGCAAACAACATTAATTTTAAGAAAAATTGATGTTGTGGTGCAAAAAATATCGGATTTTAAAAAAAATCGATGTTGAATTGTGTATTTTGAAACACTTTCTTCATCGATTATGAAAAAACCGATTTTGAAAGTCATATACAACATCGATTTTCAACAAAATCAATGTTGATTTTTGCATATTTTACATTATGTTTTCTTTATAGGTCATAGTTTCACATCTCCTTGTTCTCTCCCACCAATTGACTTATTATCAAAGACCAACATTTAAAAAGATCATCCTATCGTCTATCAGGTGTCAAAGACCAACCCTCTAAAAAGTTTATCCTATCATCTATCAGGTGGAGGAAGCCTAGTAAAAATTTGTATATTTATACAACTCCTCACACAAGGGTCTTCAGGCTTCAAGCTTGAACAAGGCACAAACAAACTATATACATTTGTGCTGAGATTTAACTTAGTCTCTGAAATTTAATTTAACTAAGTTTCTCTTGTTCTTTTTATTTCTGCATTTATAGTTTCATCAAAAAGTTAAAAAAGTTGTGACTTACTTTACATCTTATTCATTGGATTAAGTCACAAATGTAAACGATTGGTTATTAGTTATAAAATGGATACATGACAATGAGATTAATTATGATTTGAGTTTAGAAGTTAGAATCTCAGCAGCAAGACTTCATATACAGAAAAATACTATTTTTATTACCGAGGAAAGTGGAGTAGTGTAATTAGGGGGCAAACAAGATATCCATCAAACAAAGTGGGAAAAAAATAGGTACAATAGAACAAATTTCTAGGTGCACCTAACAAAATATTGGAATAAAACATCATTCTAGAAAGGGATTACTATTACAATCTTTTTTTTTTTATTCGGCCAAATGAATTTATATATTCTTTGTTAAGAACATAATACTTAAAAGATGAAATCAATCGTTTACTCTTTCTTTTTGCTGTTTTACATTTTAATCCTATTATAAGTAGCTAATCCTACACAAGAACCTAACTATTTACGTAGTAATTAGATTAATTAGACAAATACGTTATTAAAGGTGACTTTTCAAATATTGTATTATACTTAATGTTGATTAAAGATATTTACGTAGTAATTAAAAATAAAAATAAACATTGTTGATTAATTGGAAAGGAAAATAATTTTTTTATTTATTTACGGTGATATAAAAATTCATATGACATGCAAATAGAGATTATCCTATTTGAGAAAAATACATTGCGGCATAATAATTAGAGTACACAGAGATTATCCTATTCTTAAAAGCATGAAAGTTTTAGATAATATGATTTTGACGATTTATAACTAATTAAAGTGTAACTAATTTTTGTTAAAAAAAATGTACAAGCGTAACTGATACATTTTATTGAAGTTGAATACTCAAAATGTAAATATTATTAAATAACTTTGTATTTTTGTATGGTACTCTTGTTAACATTCTCTAAGAATTCTATATAGGAAGAAGGGGCTTTCATTTTAAGTGCATGTAAATGACAGACCTGGCTTGATTAAACACAACATCAAGTAACAAACAATTGGGATTTACCAGCTTACTTGTTTTTAATCTCTCACTACTAAAAAAAAACCTTTCTACATCGGTCAATTAACATCGGTTATTGCAAAAATCGATATTAATAAAAGCACGGTAACATTTTTGTAAATAAATGGAGTTACTTAACATCGATTTTAGAAAAATCGATGTTAACTACTTCATGTTAACATCGGTTATTTAAATAACCGATGTGAACATGATGTTAAGATGAATATGTTAACATCGATTTTGGCAAAATCAATGTTAACTGCATATAGTTAACATCGGTTGTGACAAAACCAATGTTAAGGAGTTGATCTTAACATCGGTTTTTTAAAAAACCGATGTTACCTAGTTGATGTTAACATCAGTTTTCTAAAAATCGATCTTAACTATATTCAATTAACATCAGTTATCCTTAAAAAACCGATGTTACCTACTTGATGTTAACATCAGTTTTCTAAAAATCGATCTTAACTATATTCAATTAACATCAGTTATCCTTAAAAAAACCGATGTTGTTATGTTTATAAGTTAAAACGTTGAAATTTCACAACCCGCGCGCTCGAAACCCCTACACTCGGTCTTCTCTTTCTCCTCCCGCTTGAAATCTGCCGGAAACCGCTCGCTTGACACCGACATTGTCCCACATTGTTTTCAATACTGCTGAAAACCGCTCGTTCGAACCCACAGAACCCCCTATCGAAGAAAACCCTACACTACTCTTGGAACTGTGGCTCGAAGAAAACCCTACATACACTCCTCCACTAGGTACTAGGGTGCTAAAACAGTTCATGTTTGTCACTTCTCCGCGAGGTACTAGGGTGCTGAAACACTTGTGGGTGCTCAAAGCTCAAAGCTTTCTCCACGAGGTACGTAGGTCAACTTCGTGTTCTTTGTGGGTTGTTGTACCTATGTGCACGATGGTAGAAGTATGCTAAGTTTGAGTGGGTGTTCATGTTTTATAGTTTTTTTTATGCTAAGTTGCTACTTTTATTGATTTGTCTTTGCTTTTTTTTTTTTTCTGTGTGCATCCCATACCCAGCACAAGGCCACATAAACCCAATGCTCAAGCTAGCAAAACTATTGATTTCAGTTAAACTTAGATGCTCCACATTCTCAAAACTACCCAAGCTACTCTTCTCACCAATGATGTTGGTCTAGTTCTGTTATGGCTATTCTGTGACGTATATTGTATTCTATTTTTTTTTGGCTTTGAATTCAATAATTTTCATAGAATAGAATGACAAATGTTTTGAAATCTTTGTTTTTCAACCTTTTTTGACTGATTTTTGAATGATAAAACATGTATAATTTTATTCCACTGGCACGGGTGATAAGTGCTGAGATATATTTCTTTATTAGGTTTAATTTAAAAAATTCATATCTAAGATTAACTGAAACTTGTATGGATTTAATGTTTAGAAGGAAAAAGTTAATATTCGACACATTAGGGCTAGGTTTGGACATGAAACTAGAAGCCCTGGATCAACCACTGTTGTACTTGTTCCCCTTCTTGTTGAATCACTCTAGTCCTCAACACCTGGTATGGCTGCAGTGTAGTGGATGGTAGAAATATGCTAAGTTTGAGTGGGTGTTCATGTTTTATAGTTTATTCCCTTTGCCCCTAAATAACATTTATTTTGTAGGATATGTTGATCTAGGCGACCCTTCTCAAATATGTCCATATTGTCAAGCTGCTATGTGGTATGAAGAAAGAACGAGGAAAAATAGAAAGCAAGCTAATTCCAAATATAGTCTTTGTTACAACATGGGAAAGATACAACTTCCTTTTCTAAAGAATCCTCCAATGCTTTTGCAACAACTACTATGTGATGACGAATCACGCGAAAGCAGAAATTACCAACAATATATCAAGGCTTATAATATGATGATTGCATTCGGCTCTCCTAGGGCCAAGATGGATACAAGTTTGCTCAAAGGAAAAGGTCTAGCAATATACAAAATTCATGGACAGTCATGCCATTTGATTGGAAGCCTGCTACCAATGGTTGGGAAACCACCAAAATTTGCCTAACTGTATATATATGATACAGAAAATGAAATTGGAAACATAAAATGAAATTGAAAACAGAATTGGTGCAATTAGGTAAATGTGTTTTTTTTTTACTTTGTTTACTTTGAATGGCTAAATGACGTTTTTTATTCAGTTGTCACACAGGTAAATGATGGACTGAATTATTTAGTTTATGTTACTGATGACATTTTCTATATTTGTGCAAGGCAAAATCTACTTGATTCAAAGCTTGTGTCGAAGTTAAAAGATATGCTTGATGAATACAGTGTCTTTTCTAAGTCTTTTCGGATGGCGAAAGACAAATATGATAACTATTAGACAAAGAATCTTAACCTACAATTGATTGCAGATAGGAAGAAGGATGGAAGGATTTATAATTCGCCCACAGTTTCAGAGGTGGTTGCAGTTATTGTTGGTGATGCAAGTTAACCTATAAATCAAGACATAATACTTGAAAAGCAAATTGGACGATTACAAAGAATCAATGAGCTTCGTTCAGGTTATCTTGGATTGCAATATCCTCTGTTGTTTCCTTATGGTGAAGATGGGTACCGCGGTGATATCAAACATAGAGATATAGATGATTCTTATGAAAGGAAGAGAAGCAAACTAACTATCAGAGAGTTCTTGTGTTTTAGGCTGCAGTCTAGAAAAGATGAAACACAAAATTTATTGAGGTCTAGAAGTTGTTTTAGCAATTCATTGTTGATGGTTATACAATGATGGAAACATAATGATTATTGTTTATCAGATCTCATCAGAAGTAGTTGCGTTGTGTTCAATATAATACTTTAAAAAACTCACAGCACCAGTTGAAAATCAGCATGCCAATTGTGGAAAGCGTATTGGCTTACCTTCATCTTTTTTTGGTAGCCATAGATATATGGATCAATTGTACTTTGATGGAATGACCATTTGTAGCACTGTTGGATTTCCAGGTTTGCTCTTAACATTCACTTGCAACCCGTACTAGCCTGAGATTCAATGATTTGTTTCAACTCTTAATTTATCTGCACAAGATCGGCCACACATTGTAACAAGAGTTTTTAAACTCAAGCTAGAACAATTAATGTCTGACTTAAAGGACAGAAATTTTTTAGGAAATATGCTTGCATGTAAGTTATTCATTCCTAATGCTCTTAGTGCTAAACTTATCATTGCATGTATACTTGTGATTAGCCTATCCATCTTCCAATTGTAGATATTTACACCACCAAATTCCAAAAGAGAGGTTTGCCACATGCTCATATATTGTTGTTTCTGGATGTTGGCAGCAAATATCCATCTCCTACAGATATTGATCATATCATATCAATTGAGATACCAGATTCTATTGAACAACCACAACTCTAAGAGTGTGTCAAAAAACATATGATGCATGGTCTATGTGGTCATGCAAATAGGCAGCCACCATGCATGAAAGATAGAAAGTGTTCTAGATATTTCCCAAAAAAAATGGCAAGCTGAAACTGTTGTTGACCAAGACGGCTATCCTATTTATAAAAGGCGTAATGATGGTAAATATACTGACAAAAATGGTGTAGCACTAGACAATAGATACATGGTACCATACAATCCATACTTATTGTTGAAATATCAAGCTCACCTCAACATAGAATGGTGCAATCAATCAATGTTTATCAAGTATTTATTCAAGTACATTAATAAAGGTTATGATCGCATAACCGCAGCTCTTGTGCCCGTTGAAAATGAAGATGGAACAACTAAACAAATTGTTCATGAGATTAAGCATTATCTTAATGGTAGGTATATTTCTCCTTGTGAAGCTTGCTGAAGAATATTTTCATTCCAGATTCACAAGAGATCATCTGCTGTTGAAAGGTTGTACTTTCATTTGCCTGGTGAGAATTCAGTCATATTTAAAGATGGTGATAACATTGATGCCTTGCTGTCCAAGTCATCCGTTAAAGAGTCCAAGTTTACCTTTTGACTGCAAGCTAATGCCGTTTTCCAACAAGCAAAAGATCTTACATATCTACAATTCATAACAAAATTTACATACATTGCCAATAAAAGATGTTGGAAGCCACATAAAGGAGGCTATACAATTGGAAGGCTTAACTGGGTGCCTCCAAGTACTAGAGAATTGTATTATCTTAGGATGATGTTGGATGTAGTTAAAGGGCCAACAACTTATGAACAAATTCATATAGTCAATGGTCAATTGTATTCTACATTTAGAGAAGCTTGCTTTGCTATGGGTTTCATGGTTAATGATAAGGAATATATTGAGGCTTTAAGAGAAGCATACCATTGGGGTTAAGGCCAATTCCTTAGAAGACTCTTTGTAACAATGTTGTTATCAAACAGCATTGAGAGACCAAATCATGTATGGTCTGAAACATGTGAGTGCCTAATTGATGGTATCCTTCATTGGCAAAGAAGGATAAGAAACATACCTGGTAACATATATTAAACCATGGCTTCTTTTTCCAATTACAATTATTGTTCAGAACTTAAATACTCTATTTCTTTTTTTGTGTGCAAAGATTTGCAACTGGAAATAGAAGAGTTACAGAATTTGGCATTGCTTGAGATTGAAGATATATTACAATCCAACAAAAAATCATTGAAGGATTATCCAGCCATGCCTTTTCCAAGACATGTGGTGTTGTCACATATAGGTAATATATATATATATATATATATATATATATGTTGAATAGAATTATGACAAAGCTCAATTACAACAAGATTTTGAAACATACTTTGCTTCTCTAATAGGTTAGCAAATACTAGTGTTCTTTTTAATTGATTATGTAGTATTAATACAGTAGAAAAAATGATGGCTCATGTAGTAGCTACCTTCCTTTTTTTCTATGCAAATACACATGAACAGAGGCATATCTTTGATAGTATCATTAATGCTGTCAATAGAGGCGCTGGTGGAATGTTTTTCCTATATGGGTATGGAGGTACTGGGAAGACCTTTATGTGGAAGACATTAGCTTCTACATTACGTTCAAAAGGTGATATTATGTTAACTATTGCGTCAAGTTGGATAACATCATTGTTATTACCATATGACAAAACTGCACATTCAAAATTTTCTATTCCTGTGCCTACATTACAAAACTCAATGTCTAATATCCACCAAGGTACAGAACAGGCTGAACTATTAAAGGCAACCAAATTGATTATATGGGATGAGGCTCCTATGGCTCATAGGTATTGTTTTGAGGCATTAGATAAGACATTGAGTGACATCATGTGTATGTCTAATTCTGACAATGTTCCATTTGGTGGAAAAGTTGTAGTATTTGGAGGTGATTTCAGGCAAATTCTTCCTGACATTCCTAGAGGAAGTAGATCAGATATAGTGCATGCTACTATAAATGCCTCATACCTGTGGGACTACTGTACTGTCTTGAAGCTGACAAAAAATATGTGTTTGCAGTCGAACCTCACATTGACAAATTCACAAGAAATCAAGAGCTTTTCCCAGTGGCTGATAGATGTTGGTGATGGGAAACTAGGCAAAAGTGATGATGGCTGTTATGAGATAAAAATTCCACCTGATCTTTTAATAACAAGCTTCACCGATCCTATTGAAGCAATTGTAAACCATACATACCCAGATATCCAGAAGAAGTATAAAGATGAGGAATTTCTCAAATCCAGATCTATACTTGCTACAACAAATGAGGTTGTAGACCAAATCAATGACTATGTATTAAACATTATCCGAGGTGAAGAAAAGGGGTATTTCAGCTATGACTCAATTGACATGAAAAATGCTGCAACAACTAAAGCTTTTGAAGCAATTACACTAGAGTTTCTACATTCATTAAAGACATCATGAATACCGAATCATAAAATTAGGCTGAAAGTTGGCACACCTGTTATGTTGATTCAAAATTTAGATCAAGTTGAAGGCCTATGCAACGAGACAAGACTAATTATCTCTAGAATGGCCAACCATGTTATTGAGGCACGAATAATTTTTGGAAAAAAATGTAGGAAGCTTGGTTTACATTTCGTGAATGTCATTATCACCATCTCAATCTCCTTAGCCTTTCAAGATGACTAGAAGACAATTCTCACTTATTGTGTCATATGCCATGACAATCAATAAATCTCAAGGCCAATCTCTTCAATGTGTTGGATTATATCTTCCTCAACCAGTTTTCAGTCATGACCAACTTTATGTGGCATTCTCAAGAGTACAGAGCAAAGCTGGATTAAAAATTCTTATTCATGATAAAGAAGATAAACCACTAAATTCAACAACCAATGTAGTTTTCAAGGAAGTACTACAAAATCTATAGTTAACTGCAGGGTTATTAACTGCATTGTAAATTGGACCAACTTCATGACTTCTACTTTTTCACAATTTCACCAAGACAACATTCAGTACAATTTCATCCTCCTAAGCTTGCAACATAAGTTCTATAAATTTAGTTTATTTACTTGCAAATAGTGTAAAACTACATGTGTTTGTTAGTCACTGTATGAAATATTGTATTGTAAGTGTAACAGTTTTGTGCGAGTCATTGAATAAAAGAATAACTATTGTATGCCTAAGTAGATCCAAGTTGTATTTTGATGCAGTAGTGATTATCAACCACCAGGTTTCTGTTTTACGCTGAATGCATGTATACTTGATGCAATTTTTATACTAAGTGTCTGAAGCAAATGTGGTGTAACTCTGCTGCATATATGATGAGCAATTGTGTTGATATAAATACATTTCCAAAGCAATCAAAATCACATCATGTGCAGTTAACTGTAGTGTTATTAACAAATCTAAAAGTTGTATAGCTTCATGACATCTACTTTTTGCATAATTTGATACATAACAAAATTGACCTCAGCTTCATCTTGCTAACCTTGCAACATGAGTTCTTTATATATGGTTTATTTATTTCATCTTCAGCTTAAAACTATATGTGTTTATAAGTTATTGTGTGCAAAATTGTACTGTCAGTGTTACTCTTTAAATAAATACTTGATTGTTTCATGAATAAGTAAATTGAACTGATATTTTCAGGAATCAATGCTTATCAACCATGAGGTTTCAATTTTACACTGAATGCATCTATACTTAATGCAATGCTTATAGTTAGTGTCTTAAACAAATGTTGTGTAACTCAAGTGTAGTGTACTTTATATTAAATCCCCTATTGTGATTAAATGGTATGATAGTGTAATGATGCAGCCTTCAATTTTCAGTCATAATGCAATTTTTTTAGCAGTTGGTAAGAGCATCATAATTGTGTAGCCATGAGTTTCATATACTTTTTACAGAAGAGGTATGACAGTTGGTAAGGTTGTAACAGCTTAAATGACATACTTTTTTCACAGTTTCATTGAATACAAAATTTGTCACAACTTGATTATCCTAACCATGGAACATGAGTTTTTAGATATGCTTTTTTTACTTGGTTTCAGTTTAAGACTATACGTGTCTATTAATTACTGTGTGCAATATTATATTGAGAGTGTAAGACTTTGTTGTTCCTAATTGAATTCAAACATCGTTGTTGTGTAACTAATTAAAATCAACTGATGTTTTGATGCAACAACATCATTCAACCAAGAGGTTTTAGTTTTACACTAAATGCATCTACACCTCATGCAATCTTTATACTTAGACTCTCTCATGCAATGTTTTAGTTTTATCACTTCAATTGAAGGAATTTCTCATTTTTGAATTTCAGTTGCATGTTCCACAACCTAACCAAAATCTTGCATTTTCATTCTCCGGTGTACAGAGGTTGTCCACTTGTGTTGCTTGAAGAAATTGACTTCACTTGGTAAAAACAAAAGCTTGTGGTTCTTGTGGAGGTTAGAAGAGTTACCGAAATGAGAATGTAGAAATGAAAATTATTGGGAACATGGAAAATTCATTTCATTTTGCAAAACTTATGGTATAATATAATAATGATGATTAATTATTATTTTTATTGAAATTATTTTTAAAAAAAATTACTTAAATCTTATTTAAATTTAGTTACAAACGTAACAATATAATCCACAACAAATAAAATATTACAGAAGTTGCAAGAAAACAACTAGAGAAATCAATCTAAAACCAAGCTTGTGGTTATTCCTCTATAAAGTTCCATTTATTCTTGTATTTAAAAAAGAAATTTCAATAAATAAATTAATGCAAACAATAAAATTAATTTAAGCAGACAAATTCATAAATTTTAATAAAAATATGGACAATAAAGCTTTAACATGTCTCTAATTACTTTCTGCATTTCCCTCTCTTCCCTATCTGATAAAAAAGACATAAGTAGAGTATTAGCATTTTCATCCAAAGTGTCTTCAACTCTCTCTAAATATAAAGAGTCTTCAACTCTCTCGGCATCCATAGAGTCTTCAATTATCTCTAAATCTAAAGAATCTTTGACCCTCTTCGCATCCATGGAGTCTTCAACTCACTACTAAAAAAACAATTTTTATGACACACTTTCAAAGACGGTTTCCATGGAGGTGGCATTTTTGTAAATACAGAATTTTTCAACAAAGACGATTTTACAAAAATCATCTTAAAAGACTATCATTCTAAGATGGTTAGAAGTGAATGGTTGTCATCTCAGGGCTTTGAAGCCCTTTTTCCTTTCGCTCTCGCGAAATCCAGCAGTGCCTATACTCACACAGTCACAAACCCTAACAATGACACCACCACATTTTCTTGCTTCTCCTCCCTTTAGCCATGCCCGAATCACGTGACTGTCGCGTAACCATCATTGACCTTGCCACCTCCTTATCCCGCTTGTGTCCCATTTATCTACAATGACGCTCCAACTCTTTGTACCCCCCCCCCCCAAAGAACCGCCACCCTCAATAGCGGAAGAGCTTGTGCTTGTCCCGACTCCCAAAACATACCACAATCTACTGTGTGACATGGTAAAGGATGTGTTCTGTTACGCTGCGTGCTTCCGACGTGGTACCCTAGGATCCAATTCTTCTACTCTTTTCTTCATCACAGATAGGTCTCTCTCACTCTCTCTTTCCGCCATTTTTCCTTTCCGATTAGAGTAGAAATCAATTTCAATTTTTTTTCATCCTTAAGAAACTCTACGGAGCAAATGTGTATCTGAGTCTTCAGATTCTCGATGCTGATACTACTTCTCGACAAAGCATTGATATGGTTCTTCTCACCAAACAATATTCTCTCTTTTCTTCCTTTCAATTTTGTTGTCATTTTACTAATGTAAGGCTTGCTTCCTCAATTGATTGTAATAATTGAAGTATGAATTCATTTTTTTTTAATTTCAATTTATTACTCTACAGAGAGCTATGGGTGATATCTGTGAAAAACTTCTCTGGAATTTTGACAATTGGTGGAGATGGTAGTTGGGTTTGTGAAAAGTTAGACAGACATGTTTTAGATGTTCAATTTCCGTTATGGTGAACCTATACCGAGAATTTGGTTTCTTTTATTGGTATCTTAGGCTCATGAAAGAATTCCTTCAAGTAAATATAACTAGGTTCTATAAAAAAAAAAAGTAAATATAACTAGGTGACCTTAGGACTTATTTATGTTAAATTAAAATCAAAACAGTGTGAAAGATGCAATTGATTTAACTGGTAGAAAGTTGAAATGCTCATCATTTTCCCCAAGCTCATATTTTAATTGATAAACAAGTGTTAGTACTATAATTTCATGATTATTCTATCAGGTATTTGTTAGCAAGTCGTTAAGAACATATTTAGATGTAGTTTGGAAGGATGAAAGGCTCCAATTGATCCATTTACTTTGGTAATAAACATTCAGATACTTCCTCTGTCATTTGCCTAATTCATTGTATTTGATAATTGAACTTGTTTTATATACCTTATTTTTCTATAAAGTAATGTTAAGATAAAACTTAAGTGGTTTGCAGATGGAAACTGGAGGTTTGAGAATTCTAGTGCTGACCAGCTAGTATTGTATTATCGATTAGGTTAGAGTAAATTCATTGTAATTTGCTAGTAGGAAAATAACCCGTTATGAATTTTGCTTTGTTTTTAAAAGGTTTTAGATGGTTCTTTTTTTTCAGTGTTTTTTGTTATCTCTTGGACCTATTTGTGATGGACCACAATTCAACTTCTTTCTGTTTTTTTTTTTTTTTACTTTTTGGACTCCTTAGTTTTTGAATAAGCACAACCATTGCAAGTTGTCAAATAATTTAATAATATCATACTAATTTGTAGCAGCTGCTAGATACTGCATGCTAGTCAGTACCTTCTCATGCTATATATTTCTTTCTCCTCCGTTCTTCTTATGAATTACTGATTGTCGAATTACATGCGCACTTGAATTTAACATTCATGGATCGTATGGTTAGAAATAAACATTGATCTGTTTTAATTTATTTTCTTTTTATTAATTATGCATGACACTGGCATGTATGTGATTTGGGGTTCACACCTTATTGTGGTACGTTTTCTATTTCAGCTTGACTTTAGCATTTTACTTGTGAAGTAATATAATCCAAACAAGCTTCAACAACATTCTTTCTGCTCAACAAGTCTTCAATTTCAATCAGTGATCTTCACCTTTCTCTCTGCCTCATCTCCCTTTAATTCAGGTTGGTTAACTTAAATTCTTCTGAATTATTGCTCAGTTAGTAACAGAATTAAGGTGCAACAAGAGTAGGGGAGATAATTTTCATGCCGCTCCAAACATTGATAATTTCTTTGTGACATTCATTGAGGTGCTATGTGATAGACCCCCTGGTCATGATTGGGAAACTAGATATGCTTGCTGAGCAAACAAAACATTGGAGATGTTAAGACAAAGTACATGGGAGTTCTTAGAGTATGAATGCTCTTGCCTCTTGCTCAAGGAGGAAAATGCTTTCGAGGCAAAGAATGCATTTCAACAAGAGTAAATAACTTTTCTCTCTTGAGAAATATTTAGATTATATTTTTCTTTTCTTTTTAAAAATTCCATGATAGAATCATTAATATTGTTTTAATAAAAATATTTTTTTAATATATTAGTAAGTATTTTTAGTATTACTTAACATTTTGTTATTCTACACTGATAAAATAGAATATATTACGAGCATTAATCTTTTAAAATTTAAAATTTCTATAAAAAAAATAGTCATTTCATTGCAAAGCTGGCCAAATTGGTATATTAAATTTTTTATAAATTAAAAAAAATATTTATCAACTTTCATGGTTACTTTGCCATTTTTTATTAATTTATTTTTAAATCTATCAATTTTACAATAAATTTAATCTTCATCTTTAGAATGAATAGATTATTTGGTTATAAAATTGTCAAACTAAATTATATAACCTAATGTAATAAAAAAGTTATATAACCTAATTTTTTTAAATAAGCTTATGTTTAGAAATTCAATTTTCTACTTCTAAATGTGTGTAAAGTCCAAAACTTACAAAATAATTGCTATAATGTTCTGCTGTCTTGAATCAACAATTGGCTTTAGATTGCTTAACTGAAATCTCTAGATTTAATTAGACACCTAAAATAGTAATGTCTTATTTTATATGTTTTTTCGATTTGTTTGTGTTAATATTTTTCTTTGTTGTCTTGTTTTCTGATGTGGGTATAGGGTAGGCAAACTAGTTATTCTTCTAGAATTTGAGAATACTCTTCTCTCTTTCCACAAGTCAACTTGAGAATATTACTTATTATTAGATAGTTCATAATCATTCTTATATTCACAGTTAATCTCAAAATTACATATAATTTGAGTTTTTCAATTCAATACAGGAGAAAGAGTTAGTAATCCTCAATTATGCAACACATATATAGAATATATTGACATCATAGTTCAAAATTATGTAATAATTTCTGCTACAAGTAGCATCAATCATATATATTATAGTTGTATATATGATGAGTTGTGGCATGCATATGCTTTTGTCTTGTGCTTGTGCTTGCGGTTGTGGCACTTCAGTATGATCCTTTGCTAGAATAGTAAGCTAGATGCTAGAATAGTAATGATGAGATAAGCAATGAACCGTACTGTAGAGCTCAAACAAATAGTAGTTAAGCATGTTCACAGCTACCTAACTGTACCGAAGATTCTAGAATGTTTTAAACATAATAGCTATGGTATGGTTTAATTTGAAAAGTTAGAACATGGACTTAAATTCACTGGAGTGGACCATCTGTAAATCTCATGCCAGACAAAAGGTCACACTCATGCCCGTGTAAATATCATAACCCATGTGTGCTTATTGAAATCTATCTTGGATATTGCCAGCTTGGTCTATTTTTCTTGGTTTTGTTTTGTTTTTGAGACATGGTCATTATGATTGTGTGCGTATATTCTGATGTTGCTGAATTTTCTTCTATGTGTTATGTTCTCTTGTTTGCAAATTACTAGCATGGAATAATGAAGTTATGTTCTCTTGTTTGCAAATTACTATCATGGAATAATGAAGTGACTTGTGCATTGCCTCTGTGACCTATGACAGTCTGCTGGTAACTCTAGTGCTCTTTTCCTAACTGTTGCAGCTCAAAATCTACTGTCTCAAATTAGCAGAGGAGCTTGGGGTGATAGTTCCTAACCCATGGGTTACTTGCTTTAAGGCGGCTAGTTTACCTGCCATTGTTTGTCTTCTTATGCCATTGATTTTGTACAAGCTCTATCCCCCTGAAATCAAAGACACACCAGAGGCTCCTGCCCTGGCTGCCAAGAAACTGGAAAGTATGGGCCTTGTCATTAAAAACGAATGGATTATGGTCGGCACAATGCTCCTTGCAGTGTCTTTATGGATCTTTGGGTATGTCTTCTGCCATCTATTATATCTATTCCTATGGATGAATGTTTTTTGGACTGATTTCTAAGTTTGTTGACTTTTTGGGTGGAGAACTTGATCCTTGTGGAGATGCTGGAAATATAGAAATTTGAAGAATATTTATTTAAATAATACTTTCTAATTTTTATCAATGTTCTGGCCACCTACTTCATGCTCTTTGGCTTATTATGGATGCTACTTTAGGAACTCTTCCATATGTATATGAACTTAATAAAATAAAGTAATGTCATTAGTGATAAATAGTAACTTTAGTTTGATGTCTTCCAACGGACCCAAACTATTCATATGCAGGTCATTTCACCTTCTGTTGATGACTATGAAGAATTATACATGTCTGTTGAGCAGTATAGATTGTTGTTTTTTCTTAATATTTCTCTTGGTTGAATTCTGTATTATTTGTGTTTTTTTATTTTGCAAAGACACTATCAGCATAGCAAGTGCTGTAGCTGCAATGATTGGTTTATCAATACTCCTCCTATTAGGAGTCCTTGACTGGAATAACTGTTGGAATGAAAAATCAGCATGGGATACCTTAGCTTGGTTTGCCATTTTGGTAGGTATGGCAAGCCAGTTGACAAACCTTGGTTATGTGAGCTGGATGTCTGATTGTGTGGCCAACAACCTTCGGTCATTCTCTTTGAGCTGGCCGGCTTCAGTAGCTGTTCTTCAGGCAGCTTATTTCTTCATCCACTACCTTTTTGCAAGTCAGACTGGACACGTGGGGGCTTTATACTCCGCAGTTCTTGCCATGCATAAGGCAGGTGGTGTTCCTGGTATTTTGGCAGCCCTTGCTTTAGGTTATAATACAAATCTTTTTGGTGCAATAACACTATAGTAGCCACCCCTATTGAATTGGCAAACGTCAGAGAACTCCTTATGAACTATGATGTTTTTAGTTTCCTTTATTTTCCTTGTTACAACTTACAAGCTTTATTTTATTTTAATTTTAATTATATTTTTTTCTCTTTGATTCTGTTTCTAGTCCAAGCTATATTTAATATTCTCTTGTTAATATATTTGAGGTTCTTTCTTCATGAAATGAAAATTTGGTCTTTCATATTCTGATCTTTCATTTGTATTTTGTCTCTTAATATTTCTTTTATGGGTAACATATATTTTTCATGATATGATAATTTATTATTTTAAATTTTTAATTTAAAAAAAAAATTCTAAAATATTTCTTTAAAAAATCGTCTTGTAAAATCTACATTCTAAGACGGATTTTAAAAAAGTAATCTTAGAATTCTCAATTTTTTAATTTTTTAAAAAAATTCTAAGACGATTATCTAAAAAATAATATATTTTTAACTGTATTTTATTTTAGATAATATCAACAATATATTTTAGTATATAATCTATAAAAACGGCAATATTTATCTTCCTTATGCATGATACATACTTTTCTTTGACTAATATATTTGATGCTTACAGTTGAGAAACAATATGTTTTGTTCGTTGACAAAAGAAAACAAGAAGAAAGAAAAAAAATGGTGCAAGAATGAGATATTTCTTGGCTTGTCCCCAACAACAACAAAAGGTAATTCTATAACTCTCCCTCAACAAAGTGATTATAGTAGCATATTTTCCCCCCATAAGTTTTCTTTCCAAGCTTCGCCTCTAGTTTTATTTGTGTAAGAATTCTCAATAAACAATAATGAAAGGTAAAATTTAAGTTTTTATTTTTATTTTTTTTCCTATTTGTATTTAGTAATGGCACACTCAAGTTACGTTTAAAGTTCAAAATTTCCAAATTCTTCAAATCATACCATGACTCAAGAAGAAGAAGAAGGTACCTATAGTTTTATTTTCTTTCAAATTTTAAATTATTTTTCTATTTCCTTTTATTGGTTATGAATTTCTTCTATATATATTCTTAAATTTTCATATCATAATGGTGGTTTTCTTATAAACTTTTTTCGGTGAAAAATGCAAAAGGACGTACAAATACAAGAAAAGTTGGAAGGGGAGTAACTTATGGTTTAAGTGATGCAAATAAAAAAAGAAGAGTACTACAAACAAAATGTGTGTTTTCATTCTACTTGATAAGATGGTGGCTGCTGGACCAAGAGTTGCAGATTTTGTCACTGAAATTTTTATTATTGTTCAAAAGCATGCTCCTTTTAACATTGACAAGTGGAAGCAAGTTCCGGAAGTTGCAAAAGAAAAGATAGTTACAAAAGTTTTGGTAAATTTAATTTTTGTACACATAATTTTTTTTATTTTATTTTTTTCGTGTTATTAGCCTAACTTGACATTAATTAGTTTAATTTATTTATCATGTACATGATACTTTTGATGTTGATGGCGTTGATGCACAGCACACTAAAGATATTATTTTATTTTTTTTCGGCAGAAAGACGTACTATACCGAATTCACAGATGTAGACTTCACCAATATTTCAAAAAATATGAAACAACGCAATTGACTTTGGAGAATAAGCCTAGTGATTTAAGTGTTCAAGATTAAGAATATCTCGTAAATTACTATTCAAGTTCTAAGTTCAATGTATGTTTGATATTAACATGTATAATAATATACCATTACTTTTCCTTCTTGAATTTTAAGTGTTTAAATTGTATTTTTTTAGGAAATGAGCACAAGAAATAAAAGAAATAAATCAAAGCAAATTATTAATCATAGATGTGGAAGGAAGTCAATTCAAGCTATTAGCTTTGATGCGGTAATTTTATTATTATTTAATTGTGATTTTTTCATTGCATAGCTAAATTAGTCATGATAATGATTTTTGATTGTTTAATTTTTTTCGTTAGAGAAATCCCGAAACTCAAAAGGCACCTAATTTTTGAGATTTAAGGAAAATGACTCATACGTAAATTATAATTATACCTGATGAACTATTCTTAACTACAAATTATAATTATGATATATTTATTTTTTTATTGAATTAATAGATGAGGGTTCAAGAAATTATTTTTGAGAAGTTACAAGACAAAGATGAGGGTTCAAGAAATTATTTTTGAGAAGTTACAAGACAATGAGGAGACCGATAAAGACCACATTGTTAATGCAACTTTTCAATCAGTTGTAGAAGAACAGTCACGGTATTGTCATGGTGTTGGTGCGGGCATTCAACCAACTAAGGGAAAATCTATTACAGGGTTATGTGAACAACTTCAAGAAGAGCGTAATATAAGAGAAGAAATGGCAGCGCATTTGGAAGAAAGTCAAATGACATTTGAAGAAAGATTAGAAAAACAAATTGAAGAAAAAATGACATATATTTTTAAAAATGCGTACTGTTTCGGTAAGTATGATTAATATTTAACTAGTATATAGTTACAATATTTTTTTTTTACATTTTAAAAGTTTGCTCAATATATTGAATTATTAATTAATAGATGTTTTATTGATTTATATAGGTTGGATAATCTTCCCCGACAATGGATAATGCACAGAGTTGTTGAAGTTATTATTAATGTGACGACGCAACATAACTAAGTTGTGAATAATTATTTTTTCAAAGCAATAATTAGTTTTATGTTGAATTAATAATTTATTATGTTAAAATTGGAGGTCAATTGTTGGTCACTCAACTATTGCATAATGGGATATTCAAAGTAAAGCTTAAAAGGGGAATAATTGTTCCACTACTTGGACAAATTATTTTTCTTTTTTTGAAATTTAAGTTATTTCTTTTTTAACTTCGTTATTTCTTAATAATGAGTTTTTTGAATCATTAAATTATGTAGAATGATGTTTCATGATATTCAATCAAGTTTACATACATTGTCTTTATCTTTTATTGATATCATTAGTCTATATGTTTTTATTACTTTTACATTGATGTTGTTTTAATTACTTATGATAATTAAATTATTTTATTTATATAAGTAGTTGCAATAATAATATTTGTTGTAAAAGCATAAGTAGTAATAATGAAAATTTTAGTTGTGAAAGCATAAAGTGACAACGATAATGTTCATTGTGAAAACATAAGTAGTGATAGCAATAATTTTTGTTGTGGAAGTAAAAGTTGTGGCGGTGAAATTTTTGTTGTGATACCTTAAGTAGTGGCAGCCAAAATTTGAGTTGTGCAAAGATTGAGTGACAACGGTAGTGTTCATTGTGTAACTAGAAGTAGTGATAGCAATAATGTTTGTTGTGAAAACCAAAGTAGTGGCAAAAAATATTTTTGTTGTAAAAACATGTATTGGCAACAAAAATTTACATTGTGAAAACATGACAACGATAATTTTCGTTGCAAATGTATAAGTAATAGCAGCAAAAAAAATTGTTGCGAAAGTGCTAGTAGTAGCAACAGAAAATTTCATTGTGAAAGCATTAGAGTGGTAGCAACATCAATTTTCTCCTTGGCAAAAGTAATTTTTGTAGCAATATTGAATACTTGTCAATAAAAAATGTGGCTACAAATAGCCTTTTTTTCTATGTTTCACTTTGTTGAGTATATATTGCCAAATTTAAATTAGTTGTGCGAGAGGATTTAAAACAGTTGTTTGACTATTATAGTATTCTTTCATGAAACATGTCTCAATTTTTGTTTTCATTAAATATTTATATTATTTCAATATTAAATAATCAATATTGTATTTAATATAGTATACAAATAATTTTATTATTTACTTTTTTTACCTAAATGGGTTTAAAAAAAAATCAAAATTAAAAGATAGTAAATTTTTTCTTATCTAGTTATAAAAACTTCATAATAAAAATGTATATAAGACTAAAGTGATTAACTTTTCATAGATGTTATCTCTCTTGTGTTGAAACAACCTTATGATGAGAATTTGGTCTCTGAAAAAGATTAAATATAATCAAGAATCAACATTGATTCATACTTTTTGTGAAGAATCATGCCTTAAGGTTGACTTAATCAATGACTCAGACATGTGTAGGATAAGTTTATCAATATTATGTTGATAAGAATAAAAAACCTTTTATTTAATCAACAGTGAAAAAAATTCTAGTGGGGGATATAAGAGGGGATATGTTGCACTCTTAAAAGAAAAACACAATAAAAAATAAGGAATGCTTTGTTGTGCACCCACAAGTTACTCGCCTTTTGTTTATTATATTTTTTTCTTTTCACTCTCAATTCAATTCAACATTAAACACTGGTGGATCCCACACAATGCACCAATCAAAACTCATGTATGCATTACTTTACAATGTTTTAATTAAATTTACAGATTTGTATTTCTATTATTTATATGGTCACACTCTATTGTGGCTAGGGGTGGAAATGAGCCGAGCTGCTTGTCGAGGGCCTTTGGCTCGGCCTATGTAAGGCTCGGCTCGGTTCGGCTTGTTTACTATAAAGGTCAAGCTCAAGCTTTTTAAAAAGCCTTTTTAGATAAAAAGACCAAGCTCAAACTATAAAAAAAAACTTGTTAAGCTTGACAAATCGGCTTGTTTAACTAACAATAATAATAATAATAACTTTATTTTATCAAATCTTATCTTATCCAGATTTTATTCTATCTAGATTTTATTTTATCCTGATTTTATTCCATCTAGATTTTATTTCATCCAATCTTATCTTATCTTGTCCAGATTTTATTTTATTTTGTTTATGGGCTTGGACTCAAAATAGATTTGTGAGCTTTGGGGTTGAAGACCTATATAACAACACCAAGGTTTTAGGTTAGAGAGTTTTTTTTTTCGGAGAGGAGAATAATTTTAGGATTTTAGAATTCCAGTTTTTATTACTGTTCATGCACACTGTTCACGTAGAATAAAATTTGTTTTCTACAATTTCGTTTCGGCTTCAATCTACAATTTCATTTCTACTGATTAATGGAAGGCTAAGTCTCCAACATTGTTTTCTCTTGAGGATCAAGCACAACTCTCTTTGATGTTTTGTTATTACTATTGAGTACAGGTCAGTTTTTCCACTTTACCAATTACTTTGTATTTGTTGCTATTAATTGATGCATGCTTAGTGCTTGATTAATTGTCTCTGCGCTTAATTTACATTCATGCTTAATGATCAATTTCGTTCATGATTAATTAGTGTATGTGTTGTTTAATCACATAATGACAGCCTTATGTTAATTTTCGCTTAGTAATTTAATTTAGGGTTGGATTAAGTGGTTGAACTGATTAAGGATAAATTCTCCTAACCTAGGATAAGAGACTTGCTTGTGAATCAAGGGGAAACATGTTTTAATTATGTTATTTTCTAATTCAAATTTACTTGCTGTTTAATTTACAAAAACAAACAACCCCCCAATTCATTACTGTTTTATTACTATTTGTTATAAACGTTTGGTTGACCATTGCTTGTTGGGAGATGACCTAGGATCACTTCCTAGATATTGCACTTTTAATGTTTATTTGATTCGGGTACGACCTCGATCAATAGTATATAAGATATGACTTGAGTAGATTAAGATGAAATTATTGTAGATATATTTTTTAAAAAAATATTTAATATAATTATATATTCAAAAATTGGATTAAAAATTGTTAATTTAACTAATAATAATTTTTGTTTGGCTATATTAGTGTAAACCATCTCTAATCCATACATTTTTTAATATTATACTTTTTTTATTTTCTTTTGATATACTTTGTGCTTTAACGACTTGAATTCAATATGATTTTGTTTATCAATTATTTTTGGATTTGTACATTACTTATACAAAATTTTATAAGTTTCTTTTTTTAGTTAATATTTCACTAGGTTTTAAAATAATTAATTAATCAAAGACGTCTTTAAGCAAGCTTTTAAATAGGCTCGTGGGTCAAGCCAGACTTTTATGTAAGCCGAGCCGAGCCTTAAAAAAAAGCCTATGACAGGTAATGAGCCAAGCTCAAGCCTTACGTATTCAACTCAAGTCGAGTTCAAGCCTAGTAAAACTTGGCTTGACTTGGCTCATTTCCACCCCTAATTATGGCTAAACTAGTAGAAACTTGCAATGGAATATAATTATGTATGTAGGATAGTGAATTATGAATGTTAGACACAAAATTTCTATTGGGTATGGTCATCCTCAGTTACAAAATAGTGAATATATGGATTAAAAAAATCCTGATGACTTAAGTTGTGAAATTACTTTCTTTAAAAGAAATTATTAAAAAGTGGTAGGGCCATTAGCTAGTAAGTAAATTAGTTTAAGCCACAGGCTAAATAGATTGGGCTTAAAAACTCAGAATCATAAATGAATCAATTGTTTTAGGCTCCTGCAAGCTATAGATTAAATGGGCATGCCCATGGACTTGAGTCCATATACCCAAATTTACCGTTAAGATTCAAAGGTTCCTGTGTGATTATGGTTTTTTTTAGTTGCATGTCCTTGGATCAAATTTGATCTTGTCTCAACTTTATAATTATAAATGCATCTCATGTGCATCCCATATTGAATTTTAAGACCATAAAACTCTTAGTTGACAAAACTTTTATTTGAAATTACTATTCTAACTTTTTATATAAAGTACAACTTGAATAAATGATTAGACAATAACAAATTGTGAGGAAATAAGAGTCATTGTTTGTTTTTTTTTCATTTTCTATTTTTTATTTAAATGAATATAAAAAATAGTAGTGAAAACATCTTTGGTTAAATATTTGACAACATTTTTTAAAAACTATTTTTATAGACAAGCTTAAATTTGAAATTAAAATATTATTGTTTTCAACGTTTTCTTCAAGACTCGGTTTAAGATAGGATGAACCACCTCATAAGTGGTGCATAGTAAATCACTAAAAATGATCAATGATAATAAGTCATTTTAACTCATTAGATTTATTTTTTATATATATTATGAAGTCCCTCAAATTTTAATTTTCAGTAATAGGTCTTTTTATTACCTCTTCAACTAAATCCCCCTTATCACTTAAACTATACTCCTTTTCAGCATTAAATATAAGCCAAAATAAAATTGTGCTAATTAAAGTATGTTGGTATCATGTAATAATACTAATCACATTTTAAAAAGTAAGTTGTCTTTCTAAATAGTCATTCATTAGAAGTTGATATCAAGAATAAAAAAAATTAGTCCATATAGAATCTCAACTAATTGAATGACATCATTAAACATGATAGAAATAGTTAAAATTTACTTATATTTGATTCTACTAATTTATTTATTCATATATTTTGTTGCTAATGGCTGAGTCTAAAAAGAGTATTTTGATCCCTACAAATCCTAACATAAAAATTTAATTTAAAACATCATTAATTAAAATTAACACATGATTATTTTTTATTGGTAGTAATGAATTAGTTATTTGCTTATTATAAAAAGGATCATATGAATATATGAATTTATTTTGTTATAAACTCAAATAATATATATATATATATATATATATATATATATATATATATATATTATTTTAATTTATTTTGGAAATAAATTTATCTAATCAATTATCTATATTTGATGATGTTAACTTTTTTTACTTGATCTAGATATTTAGTATGAAAAAATTGAACCTAATAAAGACATAAAACGGTTGTTTGACTATTTTAGTATTCTTTCATGAAACATGCCTCAATTTGTGTTTTCATTAAATATTTCCATTACTTTAATAATCAATATTTTATTTAATATAATATTTTGCAAATAATGTTATTAATTTATTATTTAATTGTTTCATCTAAATGGATTTCAAAAAAAAGAAATCAAAGAGATAATAAATTTTTTTCTTATTTAGTTACAAAGTTTCATAATAAAAATGTATATATAACTAATAGGGGATTGACTTTTCATAGATGTTACCTCTCTTTTGTAGAAACAACCTCATGATGAGAATTTGCTCTCGGAAAAAAATGCTGAATACAGATAAGAATCAACGTTACTCATAATTTTTGTGAAAAATCAAGCGTTAATGTTTGACTTAATTAATGACGACTCTGACGTATACATGATAAATTTATTAAGTTTATTAACAAAAACCAATATTGTGTTGATAAGAATGAAAAACTTTATATTTAATTCATAGTGAGACAAATTATAGTGGGACATATAAGAGAGGATATATAGTGTCACTTTGTCCCTTTGTAGCTCTCTTAAATACTAAACACCAAAATTAAATATGAATAAGTTACTACAAATAAATAAGTATATTGTCTTTTTCATCTTTTGAATGCATTGTATATTGAATGTTTTCAAATTACAATAACTTCATATTATAAAAAAAATATTAAATAAAAAGGTAACATTTAAGAATATTTTCTTTTATTTTGTAATTCCTTACTAAATGAGTTTTAAACACTAATCAACACCAATCTTTTAATATTTAAAAAATATATATAAACAAAGGAAAAAGTAATTCACTCTTGTTAATTTTTTCCTATTTAACCAAGGGAAAAGTAGTAAAAATTATGAGATGTCATGAGAACATCAAGGTTAGGCATAGTTTTTTTTTTTTGTGTAAGTTAGCTCCATATATAACTTTTGAATAAAGATTTCCTCTAGAAATGACTTTTGAATAAGCTAATAAGAGATCGATTACGCGCATCATCGCAGAATCGATTGTCTTGGAAGGAATTAGCTAACTAGCCTAGCTGACAAGGCATGGCATGAATGGCGGGATGCTAACTCGATTCGCCCTTGCCTCTACGGGATCAACTACTACTTATATAAATATAAAGCACCAAAGGTAAGCAGTTCCCAGTCGAAAAAAGCTATTCTTCTTAGCAGTTAAACAAGTGAATGGAATGATTTTTCCCCCGAGGGTGACTGAACTACCTGGATCCTAATCTCTTGAACTCGTTCTGGCAGCTAGTTTAATGGCACCGGCATCTCATCTAGTCTAGATCGATTCCCTAAGAGCTTCTTCTCTAGCAGTCGTAGGGTAAGCCCTTTTGTCAGCCATTGAGCAAGTGAGTTCTTTTTTAGCCAGTTCGAAAAAAGTGCCTTCTAGAGGAAATCTTTATCTTCTTTGTCTTCTTAAGTAATAATCTTTGTTATTTTAACTCTGCAACTTCATAAGAAAATCAACATATTGAAAGGTTTCCCTTCATCCAATACTTTAAGTTGTATTGACATGTAGCTCCTCTTATCAGGTATTACTTTTGCATTTATAGTATTTATAGATTGAAATTCTATATTCGTTGTTTTTCCTTCGACCTTATTAGTTTCCATTACAATAGACAAACATTTCAGTTTTGATTTATTTTGTGTGAGGGGATCTATTTGTGTCCATACCAAAATCCTTTACTAACATATATACTCTAGTCTAATTCTTTTTCCCTATCATCAATTTTTATGTCACTGCATCTTCATAATAATTAAATGTGTTAGAATGTATTGTAAGAGGAACCATAGATAACACAAATTTATATACAAATAACACTCTTATCAAACAGAAGATTATATTTCAAAAAAACATGTTTATATTTAGTGTTTCTCAAACTAATTTCTTTTAAATATAGTATTTGTGAAAAACTAAAAAAGTGAGAGAAAAAATTAATTCATTATAGACAATTATATTTAAATAGAAATGAAAAAAAGAAAAATATGATATAATTTCCATTAAATTCTATAAATTTTTAATATTTATTATTGATGAAAGAAGGAAGAGACATAGGAACTCGTTAGCTCTTTTATATATATATATATATATATATATATATATATATATATATATATATATATATATATATATAAAGAGTGTGTTTGATTTTTTTAAAAAAATTTGTTTTAATTTAAAAAACAAAGAAAATAGACACACATCAATCTCATGTCTCATCACATGATGGACTCCTAAACCTTTGAGTTTGGCCCACAAAATAAAATACGAAAATAATAATGAGAGCATTTCTTGTTGTTTCTGTTTTTTAGTTTTTAAAACATTTATTTTGGAAAATATTTTTTATTATTTTCAAAACATTTTTTGAACATAATTTTCAAAAGTCAATATAAAACTCAATATTAAATGCTGAGATTTAATATCTTTCATAACATACTCATACATGTCACTTTTTTTTAGTACCTACCTCGACATCAATCCTATGTAATTAGTTTTTCTAAATTCTCTCTACTTTTTTCTCTCTCTCATTTTTTGCCAATAGCTTGTTTATTTTCTGTCTTTTTTTTTTGTTTTTTTGGATTGGAGAGGCCGCACAACAAGAGACGATCTTTTTGAGTTAGTACTAACATTGAATTGAACTGTATAATATCATTGCACAACACATATAATCTCTCTTCTTTTAAAATTATGTTTATTAAGAAAATTTTGAAATATAAATTTCTTTTAAAATGAAACAAACACACGGGAATGCATCACACTAACGTCAAATGATTATTTAATTTTCTTTTTATTTATCTTTTTTCCTCTTTTTCCCGATTTATCCAATCCTTTCTTGTCTCTCCTTACTCTTCCATTGCCCTTTCATCTTCCTCTTGCTAATTTCTAATCCCTCCCACCACCGCTTCTGATTTGGAACAACCTGATCAAAATCAAATTTGGAACAAAATACATAGAATCTAGGATTACAAAAATAATCTAGAGTGAGCACGTTGTGAAAAAGAAGAGGTGTGAGAGAAAAAATTGGGAAAGAAAAATAAAAAATATCAGTCAATGATATAAATATAAATAAATCTAACGGTGTAAAATTTCCCACACACAATGCAAGAGTCTAGTACTAACGCACAGGTTACAATCAATCCCGCCACACAATAATTCGTATGTTTTGTGTAACATTTTTTTTTACTGAATAACAGTATTGTTTAATTTAAGATATGTTTAAGCATTTGTTAAATTCAAAACTCTAGTATTTACCCTAAAAAATTATTAACGAGACTCAAACAAAATATTTCATTTTTGTTTGCTGAGTGTTGGTTAAATCCAATGGTTTTACTTTTAATCAAAAAATTGGATCATATCCACAAGTCTAAACTAATTTACTTTTGTAAGATCCAATCAGTATTCATTTTTGTTGACATTAGTTGAAAAAATTTAGAAATTCCTTCAAGTCTCATATATATGTATGAAACAACTCCACGGTCTTCCACGGTTGACGATCTATATTTTGTGTTCTTCAGGTATTTCCTATGGATAATCTGGTAAGAGTTTCCTCACTCTTTTTAATATGGTCTGCATGTTTAAATTATATATGTATAATGTATTTATATATGTTTTATTGGTTTTTAGTAAAAAAAATTGTACATATATTAGAATGTTGTTGTTGCAACTTTTCCTCAAGTACGGTAAGTATGTGTTGTAATGGATCATCACTACAGGTCTTGATTTTCAATAGTCAAGTATCATAGAAAATAATTATTTTGGAAGAATTTACGTTAAATTTTCAAAAATTAAATTTTATTAGCAACGGATTGTTGGCTAATGTTTAATTTTAAAAAGCAGGGGAATGGAAGGATAAGAGAGAGATTTCAATATGTAGAGGGAAAAGATAAATAATATACTAAAGTTATTATGGATGTGTCCCCTTGTATTAGAATTTCTTTTAAATTTCAGCTTACCCAATTTTCAATTCCTTTTTCTTTAGCAATGAAAATTAACTAGTCAAGGTTGATTCAAAAAAAGTAAATAAAGGAGTCCAGGAAAATCTCTTGAGCATTATATATACCAATATACATAGCAATAGAAGATATGATAATAAAATGGTTTGATTTTGATATACTGTTAGTATAAAAATTATGTTTACACTATTAACTAGATACAAATGGCCTTAAATGTGACTTTTAAAAACAGTTATTATAAATAAAACTAAATAATTTTCAATTATATAATAATAAATGATTAAATGATAATGAAATAAACATTTACTTTACATTTTTAATATAGTATAAATCATTTTTACACTATGTAAGGAATATATGATTGTTTTTTTGTAATTATCTAAAATGATAAAAAAATTAATATTTTTAAAAGTTCTAAGACATAAAGTTATTAGTTTTAATTCTAGTTAACTTACAAAATTTTAACCATTAGTAATTATGTCTTAGTATAAAGATAGTTATTTCATCGGCATTTCCTTATACATCTTGTTTTAATGTGGTTGTAGTTAGAGACTTCAATCACATTTGTACTTTGGAAAAATCTAAATAGATGCAATTAAAATTGTGATCATAATTTAGTTATGGAAAATTTAAAAGTCATTTAAAATCATGCATGGTATAAGTATTTGTATCTCACATCATCATTACTTAATAACAGTAAGCCTATTTTAAATAATTTTAAGAAATTAAGTCTAATGATTTTTTAAAGATTAAAATCAAGTGAAGCTATATTTATAGGAAATCAAAACTTTTTTTTATACTTTTTATAATAATGTGATACAATTATTATCCTCAAATTCCCTTTCCTTCGAATCTAAACCTAAGTGTATGCCTTTTATTTGAATCAGTTCAAATCAATCAGCAATGAAACTCTTGATTCCCAATATGCGGAGGAAAATGTAGTTGCATTACCTACTCCTCTCTCTACAGAGAACCAGGTAAGCTTTTATTCATTCTTGTAATACAACCCTTTAAATATATGTGTGTGCGGTGTGTGTGTGTTTTGCACCAAATTATGATTTCTATAACTTAAAAATTATCATGATAATGTATTTTCTAATTGATTGACTAGTAAAAGAATTAAAGTCTAGTGGACTTCTTACTAACATGAATATATCCAGAGTATGTGAGTTGTGCAAATATCCTCATTATATTGTGATGATAACCATTTCTTGGAAGATAACTGATGTGATTAATTGAGTTGTTTGTTTTTTATAATGTAACTAAAGCATTATGCACATTGCACAAAGAATTACATAACGTAATAAAGTGGGATATTGGCTCCCAAACTTAGATATTTGACCTCTAGCCAGACTTGGGTGTGGAAGGGTTTTAATGATTGATTTCGTTGAAGCTTCCATCATTTTCTTAACGATGCAATTGTTTGTTAGGGTTTTTCATCACTTATTAAGCAAATATAATGTACATGTTTTTCCTTTTATAATAATGTGCAGTTTCAAAACTCATTGGGATTAGTAGATATAGGAAACAACCAAGCTCTAATTAACTCTTCTATCTATTGAAACCTGGTGGTTCTATTTCTTATTTGGATGACCTTGCTAGTAACTAAACTCTTCACCTCTAATCCACAAGAGTTGGTTTAATAGTAGGAATTTAGGTATTTTATCTGATATTCTAAATTATTCTAACGTTATTATTGTCATTGTACACACACAAAAAAATATTCACCTCTAACAATTAATGAAACACATAATATAAAACTATTCTAACATTATTACTTAGCCATTTGCATGTCCTGATAAATATTGATCACATGTCTTCATTAATGTGCATTTATCACACATAATATAAATTTGAATGCATGTAGATGTGTTTCCATTTTTATATCACGTATATGCATGTCATTTGCTTACTTTGTAGAATTAAATAGGTTGAACAAAAGGTTTTTGAAATCAAACTTATAATCAATAGGAAATATATATTCTCATTAGATGTTGGGGTTCATGATGGATATGTAAGGGTTGTGGTACTACAGAGGAAAGTACAAGAAATTTGTCTTTGGAATGTCATTTCTTTCTATGGTCTGGTGAGAGTGCTTGGTCTATTTGGTTGCCTCCAAATGCTCAAATTTTTCACAACTAGAAAGACATTCATCAAATTGTGGAAACGGTTAAATTACAATCTTGGCAATGGATTAATGCTAGATATGGATTGAATTGTTCTCATTCGAGTTGTTTTTTAAATCCCAAATTAAAACATGTTTGGAATATAGTAAGTGAAGAATAAGAAGTATGGTTGGGCAGAAGTAAATATAGATGTAAGGTGTGATTGCATGTATATTTCTACAAGCTAGCTTGAGCATTTCTACACTAGCATATAGTGGATCGGTATCTCGTGCTAATCACAACAAGCTATGTGTGAATGATTAGGATGCCTTTTTCATGCAATTAGTAACATAGGAGTTTAGATATGGTGCAATGCACATAGATGTAGTTATGTTTCTTTCATACATATAATGTGTGTTTACATACATAGTTAGGGTTGTGAATTGGAATTGTTATGTTGGTTGTCACATGGATGCAAAGGAGTTTGGTTTAGGAGAAGGAATTCTTGTACAGGTACTAATGTTCACCGAGTGGCCTTCTTAGGTGGGTGCTACATAAGATTATTGACAACAACATTGTAACTCTTGCCATTTCCTATACAACATGTAAGAGGTCCTGTTTATTATTTTTAAGCATTGGGGGGTTTTGTTTTGTGGTTAGTTTTACCTTTTTGTGGATGGCTTATACTAGTTGATTGGGATAGATGATTTGTATCATATTATTTGTATCCCCTTAGCATATAAAAAAGATACATGTGTGCACAAACAATGTAATGCGTATACATGATTAGAGTAAATCTTGGCCATACACATACATGGAGGAATCAAGATTATTTTACTTAAATTAAATCTTAATATTTTTTTTCTTTTATTTAATATATAGCTTTGTTCATATTTGTTAGGTGGGATTAATATCAGGAGAAACCAGATCACAAATTCAACAGCAAGATTTAGCCACACACTATGATCCATTTATTAATCAACTTCTAAACAATCCACCTATGTAAGTTTTCTTGTGTCATTGTATGAACTAGTTTTTGTACATGTACGATACATGTGTTATCCTTTCTCATTTATTGTAACTTACGTATAATATATGTTCTACATTTCTTTGTTGTACATAGGTTTCAAGGTTTGGCTATATCAAATGAAAACCAATCAAGTAGTCAGGTATTGGATCTAAATATCACCGGAAACAATACTTTTGAGTGACATTAGCCACCAATCGTCTATCCATTTGTCTTCAATTCAAATATTTCCAATTACTACAATTATTTAAAATATTTTTCTACAAATAGTGATGTCATTTGAAAAACGGTTATTACAAAACATAACAATAAAGATTAATTGATTTTTTATTTCGTTTAAAAGCCTTTCTAGAAAACAATGAAAATGGGTTTAACAAAAGTGGCAATGCAAAACTTAGATGGTAGATTTATGAAACTTGTTGAATTAAGAAGTTTTAAAACACACAATTCTCAACCCAGAAAATCTCTTATGTTAACCAAAGTGATATCAACTTTGTTATTTCACTAATATTTTAATGATATCTTATCTATAATTTTTTAAAAGTTTCAATCATTTTGGACTTAACACCATTATTGTATTATTCTTTGTTAACCACGTTGGTATTCTAATATTCATTGTAATTCATAAGCAGGCAGAGGAAAGAGCAAGAATTGACATAAGAAAAGCAAATACACAAATCATGGCTAGTGAAAGATCTATGTTACCACCTCTTCAATATGATTGTATCAATAACTCTCATGAGGCACGAAACTCTAGGTGGTATGTGGTGTCTAATTTAGTATCTTTACGCATGTCAGTAATAATTGTGTGTTCTTTATGATGATAATGACATTTACTTTCCACATAAAATTTTTTATCCATCCTTGACTCAAATTTTATTGAGGTGGATCAAGTAAATCATTTATTATCTCATTGTATGTTTATAGATATGACACGATGTAAGAATTTTCTTTCTAGATATCTTGGATCAACTGAATTCTTAAATCATATTAGAATTAAGGTTTAGATCAAACTCAACTCTGCAAACCAACTTATAAGATTAGGATTGTTCGAATCTTATAAACACTTTGATCACATATAGTCGATGTAAGATTAAACACACATCTTTGAGACTAAAATTAAAGCAGCCTTGGAATAGTCTTCAACTAAACCAAGTTAGAAGTGATGACTGCAATTAAAACAAATTTTCGATAGGATATTTTAGTTTCACAATGTTTTAACATATTTATGTGAGACATGTTAGTTTTGATATATTCTAAGTGGAATTTGTACTTAATGGGGAGAACAAAGGATCATTTAGAATGTAAGGATTAATATAGTTCTAGTGGGATGATATGTGTAACTACGCCGGAACAACCATTAAGCATAAGGACACATAAATAGCCCCAGAAAATTCAAACAGAGAGAAATAGTTCCTGAATCTTCATCTACAAGGTAAGCAATAGTTCCAATGAGATAAATTCTGAGTACATGAGTTTTAATTCCTTATAACGTGTTCTACCCCTTTTCTATTTCCTCAACTATTTCCTTATAACTCCGACAAAAATATCATAACTAGGGTTGATATTGTAGAATGCTAAGCTTGAGACTTCATGTTCTTATTTATTTAATCGTGTATAGGGCATCTCCAAATTTAATTCTCAACACTGGCAACCAGAGTTCCACACCAATGGTTTCTTCAGCTGGTTCATCTAATGTTATCATTCCTATGCAAAATCTGAGACAAAACTTACAAATTGGAAGGGTAAATTCAAAATCAATTTTATCTTTTTTTTAAGCCTTTGATGATGGCATATAGTGATCAATGTTAAAATTTCGATTCTGGGGTTCTAACACACGACACATGGATTATGGAACTTGAAAAGGAGCTGAGTAGAGAAGAACCAAATGAAACAGCAAGGAATTTCATACTCATAGAGGTAAATCCCATATTCATATATCTACAAAGACTTAGGGACATTTTGTTTTGAATATTACTTAGATTAGAAAATAGAAATAAAAATTATAAGGGCAACTTGCATTGCAGGGACAAGTAGAACGACTATGGGATAATCAACGATTTGAAATTGGAGAAGGTTCATCCTCTAAGCGCCAAAGGGTACCTAATTTTATTGTTCATGTATTTACGAGTGGTACCGTATGATGACAAGGAGTGATCATCATGCAACAAAGTTTTTTTGAAAAAAAAATATGATAACCAAATTAAGTGGTTGGCTATTCTCTAAACATAAATAATTTCTATCTCGAAATATTTATATATTTCTTTAATATTGTTAGCGTTTAATTTATATGTAATAATGTTATAAAAGTTTTTATTATCAATCAATTCGAAATTATATTAGTTTGATTATCCTAATAAATATTTTCAAATTCCATCCTTGCATCTTTTGACTTATATTACTTCATTTTCCTATTGTTAAGATTGTTTGTTAGATGTTGTGAATTAGTTAAGGGTGGTCGGTTGATTAATAAGTTAATTAGTTGATTAGTTACTAAAAATTTTATACATAAAACATTTGGTTATTTTTTTCTTCCCATTTGCTATTCTCTTTTTGGGCTTAACCTTGAATATAAACGGATGATGGATTTGGTTTTCTATTTTGCAGACAAATGCACCTGCAAGGCGAGGACCTAACACAGGCCTTGCACTCCAGCTACCAAACAATGCACCTGAAAATCAAGGGGTGCAGAATCAGAACAACAATAACCCTGAAAATCATGTGGAAATTAGGAGGTTTAATTTTATTCTCCAATCTTGTGATTCTCAGCTTCTCTTTCTTACAATATCTCTTGTGATTTTAACTGTCATTTCATGTTCTTGTGTCTTTCAGTAATTCTCTCTATGATCCAGTATTTGAGACTCTTGGCCTAGCTCCTGACCCTCACATTAGATTGTTTGAAGCACAGAACGGTAATTACAATCAATTTCGATACTTTCTTTGAATACTACCATGAGTATCACACTTCTCTTCTTCATTTTTGCTGTTAATAACATGCAGAAATTCATGATAGTTCATTCATTTTTTATTGTGAGATATTGAAGAAAAATTACAATATTACTTGCAAACATTATATTCATTTTGAGCCAAAAAGCTACAAATTTTTTACAAGAATCATGTTATTCTTAATGCAGGTCAAGCGGAAAGAGGGTATTACATGTTTAAATGACAAGTGTCTGGGATTCTCATGTCCACTCCTGTTGGAGTCTTTATCGTTGTTCAATCAAATTCTCAAACAAGGGATTATTTCTATGTTTAATTTCAGTTAACATTAAGTGAGCATTTGAGACATATTTTACCGATTTCTTTCCCGTAGAGACATAAAACTGCATAGTCTTTGTGGTGTTTTACTCATTTCAGCATTATTATTTGTATGGATTACCATAGTATCCCATTTTAAGTTACATGGGTTTGGTTTATAAAAATACATCATCTTTAGACCAAGAAATTTTGGCTTATATTATTTCAGTTATTTATTGATAATATATATATACTAGTTAACGACTAAAGTTATGTTTTGATAACTTCTCAATAATTATGTAAAAGTAAAGAAAATAATTTTATATTATCATCTAATCACAAATTATCTTGATATGACTTTAAAATTAGATATCATAAAAGTCAACAAACTTATCTGCATAATAAGTTGTGATTGAATAACGGAATAATATATTTTACACTATCAATATATAACTTATTTCCTTATTGAATTTTTCCCATAATTATTCATAGAATCTTATATTTCTACATAAGTTAATTTAAAAATAAAACATAGGAGAAACTCAGTTTATTTTTTTCCCTTACAATTGTTTAGTGAGAAGTTTTATCTAAAAGGTCCTACATAACTTTTTTTAGCACATATTTTGAATATTAATTATATAATAGAAGAAACATGTGATGCGTAGAGTTATTATATGCGAATAACTGTTATGTTTTTAACTATTTTCCAAAAAAAGTTGAAAAACATTGTTAGCAAACATAAAACTATTGATTATTTTCAAGTACTTGAAATCCATTTATGAATTTGAAATTGTTTAGTATTAACACATTCTAATTGCTTAACGAGTTGTATTGGTCCAATATTTTATAATCCCTTTTCTCTTAAAGCGACTATAAATCTATAGACTATTAGTAAAAAAAAAATTCTTACTTGAATATAGTTATAACATTTCATTCATAATCAAATATTCAACCTAAGGTAATACATGATTGAAAGTATAGAGGCTAGGTAAAGATGGAGCTACCCTAGCAAGAGTATGAGCAACTCCATTGACTTACCTCTTAGCAAAAACATACATCAAATGTAAAATTAAAGGCCACAAACAATCTGCACTTTGTACTAAAACACCCAATTCTGAAATGTCACACACATTTACTGTCTATCTCAAACACAACCCATTTATAGCCATAAGAAGCCACGAATTCTAGAGCTTGAAACAAGCCCCACGCCTCACCTTCAGGCACATGCATACATGGGTTCCTCCACATCATTCTTGCAACAACTAACCTTCCTCCAGCATCACACAAGCGCATACCATACCTACTCCAGTGCAGTTTTGAGGTTGGAAAAAACCGGTATCAACATTACACTTCAGAAAACCTTCAGATGGTGGTGTCCACTGCTTCTCCATGTGACTCGAAGAGGGAACTTGAGCCTTACTCTCCCTATCCTGAACACGGTTCTAATCTTGAAAGAATTCTTTTAGCAATTGATAAAAAAAAAAAAAAAATTCCATTAGCAATTGTGGTGTTCTTATGTCCCATTATTCACAAACTGGTACTGTCCCATTATTCACTAACAAGGATTGGCTCTCAAGATAGTATTTTCAGCTTGATTTGGAATGCAGAGTCCCTGCGAAGGCAATTACTTTGGTTTGGAGATTATTGTTGGGAAGACTACCGACTAAGGACAATCTTCAAAAAAGAAATGTTATGCTAGACCCCTCCAATTTAAGATGTTCTTTTTGCAATCATGTGAATGAATCTTTGCTTCATTTTCTTCAGTTGTAAAGTTGTCCACAATACATGGAAACAATACATGGTTGGACATTGCAATGGTCCTTCATGAAGACCTACATATCAACCTTCGGCAGCATTCAACGTTGCAGCTATCAAAGCTCCAAGGTGAAAGATGGTTGGTGGTGTGGCTCGTGAACATGTGGCGCATCTGGTATTGGCACAAGCAGTGCGTGTTTGTTGGTAGTGTATCATTTGATTCTAAAGACATGCATGATGTATTAGCTACTTCTCCATTTATTCATGGCCAGGTCACACATTTGGCTTTATTTGTACATATGCTGCAAGCACTTGCTCATGGTTTAAACTTCTAGTTTCGAAAATGAACTTGTTAATAAAATTATTTACTTGCATGAAAAGTAGCATAGTTGAAGAAGCTGATCATCTTCGCTGAATCGTATCATTCTAGCTCTACCATTGTCCGGGAAGGGTATTCAAGTGTCAAGATGCAATCTATAGCCAATAATGGAATAATAGCATCTTGGTTTGATAGTGCTTATTTTCTAGACGTTCTCATCACTACAAGCATGCCTTTTAAATATTTGATTCTCTTTTTTTTTTCTTTAGTCACAAGCATCTTGCTCAAAGTATTCTATCGAATTTTAAAATTTAAACAAAGGGGAAATGTTGCAAGGAAAATAAAAGAATACATCTAAATTACCCACAACCTCCTTAACTAAAGTTTCATTATTTGTAAAATTGTGTAAATAATATACACACTATTGTTAAAGTAGTTTAAAAATTGTGATTGTCATTAAATTATGTGGCCAGAAAAATAAATCAGTATACTGCTGTAGTGCTGATTGATGTTATATGTTCAATTAACAATGCCAAAAACTGAATGAGACATTATACTTATGTCAATTAGGGGAATACATTATTAGAACATTGCAATTGGATCCAACAATATACAACTAAATCTTGGGTTTTAAATAATCACCTTGAAATCGGTAGACACTACTCACTACAAACCTATCAAGGGTGAAAAACAAAGAATGCATAGTATACATAATTGAAGCCTCAAGGCATAGTTGTCAATACTGGCGTAGCGGAGTGACCGACTCCAAAAGTGGGATAGCGGACGACAGGATGACCGTAATTTTAATATTTTTTTATATATGTTAAATAATTAATAATATATATATATATATATATATATATATATATATATATATATATATATATAAGTTTAAAAACAAAAAAATAACTCAAAACATAGTTACTTAAACAAAAGTTACAAAACATAAAGCAAAAAGTCAAGCAAATAAAGGGCTTAAAGCCTTAATCCCTCTAAGCTAAAGCCTAGAGTAACTATAATAATAGACAAATGAAAGTTTCTTAATACTAAATTACTAAACAAAATCAGAATTTTCATCCTCTTCAAGATCCAAGTCATTATCTTCTTGAAATCCATCACTCTCACTAGCATTAAAATTGTACTCTTCTCTCTCATCTCCATTCTCTTCTTCCACTTCCACCACTTTTTTTTCCTTTTTCATTTGTAGGTGCAGGTGCAGTTGCTGCTTTGTTTATCTGTGTTTGACTCCTTGTGTTTTTTAAAGGTTTACCAGCCCCAATTGCCTCAACAACATCAAACCAATTCAAATCATCATCATTATCAAAAACCCAATAACCACTCATTGCTATCATCAATATCATTTAAAGCAATAGGATCAATCACATCATGACACTCAAAGCGATCTAGAAGAGCTTGGTTATACTTAACATAAACCAAGTCTTGAAGCTTTTGGTGCTCAAGCCTACTTCTCTTCTTTGAGTGAATCTATAATAATTTAAAAAACATGAATGTTAGTTACTTAGTTTCAATTTCAGCTTCTAATGTTTCATAATCAAATTAAAAATGTTCACTTTCATATAATACTTAATAGATTAAGTGATTAACTTACATGCTCAAAGGTACTCCAGTTACGCTTACATCTCGATGTGCTACAAGTCAAACTTAGAACTTTAATGACAATGGTTTGCAAGTGTGGTGTTTTCCCTCCATACAATTTTCACCACTCAGCTGTAAAATGCAATTCATATGCATTAGCATTTACACAGATTATTAATTAATCATTCAAATTTATAAGTGAACTTTCCCACTTACTAGGCGATATTTCAGTCCTTGCTTTCATTGCTACAGTCATACCAAACCTCTCTCCAGCCCTTTTATACACTAGCAATTGTATGTGAACTTCAACTACAAAATTATCATCTTCACTAAGCCTATCAATACATTTGTAGAGGTCATCCACCACTTCATTATCATTGTCAATGTTTGGATTGGTGTAAAAGAACTTCGGATTTAAATAATAACCCGCTGCATGCAAAGGGTGGTGAAGTTGGCAATCCCATCGTTTATCAATGATTGCAAGGATATCCTTATATTTTCCTCCATTGCTTCATAAACGAAACTCATCGCGAAGTTTTTTTTTTTCATTATCCACCAACCTCAACACACTTACAAAAGGCTAGGGCCTTTAAAGTGTAGACAGTATCATTCCAAAATGATGGCATAAGAACAACATTTGTTACTTTTTCCCTTTGGGCTCTTTAGCTGCCTTAGACTTCAACCATTCATCCGAAGTAAACATCCTTCTAAGATTGGCCTTTTGCTTATGCAATCTTTGCAAAGTTAAGAAAGTGATAGCAAATCTTGTAACACTGTGTCTCACCAATTCAGTTTTTTTTTTTTTGTGAATTTTCTCATGGTGTTCAAAGCCAATGTATAATTGTAAATGTAACCTACAAGCTTGATGCCTCTTTGTATAACCCTTTTTACTTTTGGGATCTTTTCAATATCTTCTAGTATCAAGTCAAGACAATGTGCAGCACATGGAGTCCAAAATATTTTTGGTCTCATCACTTGTAAAATTTTACCTAAAAAGACCAAAATCAATAAACCTGTAGGAGTAGTGTAACAATTAAAAGTTATAACTAAAATAAAAAACTTCATTAAGCATGATTGAATTTTCACCTATCAACACATAATTACTCCCATTGTCCATCACCACTTGAATAACATTCTTTTCTCCAATCTCCCCAACAAAGCTATCCAAAAGCTCAAAGATCTTCTGACCAGTCTTCATGTATTTAGAAGCATCCACAGTCCTCACAAACTGTGTTCCCAATGAACAATTTGCCAAAAAAATTAATCAAAGTTCTATTCTTCCTATCCGTCCAACCATCTGACATAATTGAACATCCATATTTGATTCGCTCCTCCTCATGGCCCATCAATAAGCCCTTTGTGTATTCCAACTCTTTTTTAAGGAGTGGAACTCTCAATTCATGATAGCTTGGAGGCTTTAAATGAGGACCATAGGTTCCAATCGCCTAAATCATCAACTTGAAACTTTTTGATTTAGCAACATTGAATGTTATTCCATTCCTAAAAAAGAAACGAGCAATGTACTGAACCGCCCTGTCTCTTGATGCCTTGTTATAAGACTCATTTACACTTGTTTGTCTCATGATTTTTCCCAATTTGATACTTTCTTCAGATTGTTTGGAGAACAAAAAATCAAGAGGGCCTTTTTTATTTGTAGTCCTCTTCTTGGAAGCAATTGAGGAAGCTTCATTTGATGTTGGAGGCCTTTTTCCACTTTTAAGTCTTGCAATCTCTTGGATCCCATCTTCCTCTCCGTCGTCTTCTTCTTGCATTGCCTCCGTGTATGCTGCAGTTTCAGTTATTTTCTTCTTATAAGCATAAATCATTTCTAATTTAACATCCTTCGATACTTTCTTACAAGAATCCACATCTTCTTTTATTTGAAGTTGATGTCTTCTGGCTCTAGAAATTCCTCCAATAGACGTTTTTTGGCAAAAATCACATGTCACACTCTTCTTGTTATTTTTATCCTTTAAGTTGTTCCAATTCCAAAAGACATCTACCTTATCACCCGTAGGCTTGAACATTCCAGTTGAAGACCCATCTAAATTGGTATTCTTTTGTTGATCAGAGGATGCCATGGTTTTGCTTTTGCTAGGCAATAAGCAGTAAGCACAAATTATTCAAAACCAGAAGTCCTTAACTAGGGTCGCCAGAACAGAAGTCGTCGCTAGAACGGAACAGAGTTGGAACGAAGGATGCAGGCGTCGCAAATGTGCAGAACAGCAACAGCGCTAGGGTTGAAGATGATGGAGCCCCGATCGTGAGAGTCTTCGCAGAAGCTTATAGGAAAAATTCAAAAAACCTAAAATACCCTCACTTACCCTCATTAAGTGAGGGTATTTTCGAAAATTCCAGTGCTTCGAAGTAGCGGCACGAATAGGGGCCGCTCCGCTCCGCCGCTATTGACTACATAGCCTCAAGGTAAGGAATACTGCTTCAACAACAGGGTAAAAATGTGTAAGGGATCTTGGTTGAACAATTATGACAATTCAACCAACAATGTCACTCTCACACTAGTAACTTTAAACTTGATGCATACATCTACCCTATCTTGTCCTGAAGTATTGATCACTTGGTCATCAAGTAGAGGCACATGAAGGTCTTTATATCTCTAACAGTTTTTACTTACAAAATCAATCAAGAAATCGTCATGTGGACAGAACTATATATTCACCAATAATTCATAGCATACACACCAAAAGGTACATAGCAGGTAGCTAGGTACCTTTGTACTAATGAATCTGCCGAAAACCTCTCCAGCATAGCTAAAGAGCAATGCAATAAAAATTTGTAATGTTAATACCAGAGAAGATATTTCAACTGCCCACCTATATGAAAATACTTAATCTCAAGAGAATAAATTCGTCATTACATGGACAACAACTTGTAATTTTCCAGCAGCTCATAATTCACAAAGTTCTTAACATGAAACAGATCCACCCTTGTGACATCCAGAAACAATCTTTTCATTGTTTCCTTTCCTTTGCAAAAGGTACAAACTTTAAATTTCAAAAATATCTTGCTACAGAGAAGATTTTGACCCGAAATATAAGTTTTCAAAGCATGACCATAAAGAGTTTTTATGAATTATGAGCCAATGAAAAGAAACCTCAATAACGTGAATTATCAAACACCCATGGCTCATGTAAAAACAGTTCTCGGCCATTCATTTGGACAGTTCCTGCTGCAATATCTTCAGCACGCTTCCTGGATACTTCAGCTTTTCTGGCTGATACTGCAGCGTCCTGAAAAAAAGGAGTACACATACTATCAATTTAGTGACTATATCAGATTAAATTGATAATTCCCTGCACTAGAATAAAGTTTCTCAAAAAATTTGCATAAAAGTGCTTCAATCTGCTTGACTGAAACCTTCATCTGAGAAGCTCAACAAATTGCTTGCAATATTATTCCTATTTATAGATAACTAGGCCATCCAATTAATCAAACTCTGATTTCAAGTTTCCACTTTTCAACCAACGTGAAGAAATTATTTGCAGTCAAGTAACTTCACTTTAAAAAATTGCATATAAATAAATCCACCCAGCCTCTCACATGATAAAAAGTTATAGAAAAAATTAAACAGTAGAAGCATGAAGCCCTATTGTTTATTCCTTATTGAATACAGACATACTCTTGGTTCTTTGTCTTTCCATTTTCTTCTCATAGGTAATTATCAAATGTAAACACGCGCTGCAGAAAACATTATCTCATTTGCATCCTTCTTCTCTTAAGGGAGACAAGGAGCTACTTGAACTAAAATTAATAGCATCTAACCATGGTTTTAAATTGCAGTTGGCAACTGCAATTGTGGCCGCAACAGCCACAACATTAAAGTTTTTCAAGTCACCGCAATTGCACCCGCATTTTTCCACAATTTCCCGCAACGTAAAGGTTTTCTAACTCACCGCAACCGCAATTTAAAACCATGCATCTAACCAATCTAGGTAGCCATCATGAACACCAATATGTTCAATTAGAGTAGCTAAACCAATTTTACATTCTTAGCGTTCAAACAACAATAAAAGTAAATTATAAGATGAAAAAATAACATATAAGATGAAAGTCTTTTTTTTGTCAATTCTAAACTTCATTACAATCATAATTTTGAATAATCTCTTTTTAAAAAAACAAAAATTACATAACCAACTCATCAAATTGTTAGAGAAAAAAATTCATAAAATTCGGAATCGCAATATCAAGTAACAACCTATCTATGATGTAAAGGAATACAAAATAGAAGAAAACAGAATTCGAAAATCAGCAAACAGGGAAAGAAAGAAAAACCCTAATCATGGAATTGGGAAAGTGGGAGATAATAAAAGAGACCTTGTGGCGTTTCCATGAGAGGAACTGTTCCTGTGAGAGAGCAGCCTTTGGCCTCTCTTGTGCTGGCTTTTCCTGTGATGATTCAGTTTCAGCTCCCATCGTTTTTCGTTATTACCGAACAAAGCACACCAGATACTTTAGGGAAGGGTAAACGACGAACCCCTGCAACTACAGGGCCTCTCAACGATGTTGTGTGGTTGAACCTTTTTGTTACGCAACTTTTCCATTTCAGTCCTTCTATCTAGTAAGTTTTTTTTATTATTGTTTTTAACCGTTGTGCTTTTTTTAATTTTGATCGAAGTAGTTTTTTTCTTCACATTTAGTTTAGAATAGGAGTGTTGCTAGATGCACCCATGAATGGTAGATCAACTTGATCGATCCGTAAGAGTAAAAAATAATAATTTATTAAAGTTATTTATTTTATAATATAATTTATAAAGATATTTATTTCATTAATTATAATATAATTAAATATATTTATATATTTTATTAATTATAATATATTTATAAATATTGATTTATTATAAATAATTAATTTTTTAATATATTTTTTTAGAATAAATTGATTTAGAAGATAATATTAAAATACTTACTCGGTCTTATTATAATTATTGTTCAAGGTTATTTTATACATATTAATAAAAATCAATAAATACATAAAAGATAATAATAATTTTATAAAATTATTATTATCATCATTAATTTATTTTTTATTTTTATAATTGATCATATCATTAATATTATAAAGAATATAAAAAAATAATTAGTATTATATTAAAAATTAAAATACTAACTACTTTATAATACATTTTTTTACATGATCATTAGTATAAGTGGGAAAATAGTAATTGTAAGAGAATTTAAAAATATTAGTATGTTATATAAAATAAGGATCTTAGACAACGAATTATGTCCATTTTTTGTTTAATTTTTTTTTTGTACGAAAATATTAATTTATTTTTTTGTATGACCTCTACTCATGATGTCCATTTTTTGTTTAATTTATTTTTTTCCACACCCTTTTCAACTTCTTTATTTCAATTATATTTAAAATTATATTTCAAATTTTTATTTAATAGTTGGTAAACTAAGTTAACTAGAGCATTTATAATAATTTACATATACTATAACTAAGTTAACTACACCATTTTAATAACACACGTGTATATAGACACAAATGGAATACACAATCAATGGAAATAAATAAAATTAACATTACTAATGAAAATAAATAAAACCAACAATACTCATGAAATGGGTTCATGTACAATATCTGTATGTACATGGAATATCAGTATAAAATATGTATATAAACTACACCTGATCCGTGCGTCGCCTGCGTCTAGACCTAACATATACTAGATGGTCCTGTGTCACACTCCTGGCCAACCTGAGGCATTCTTCGATCACCTCATGTGTCGATGAGCCAGGCGTGACCACCCCTAGACTCAGATGGCACTCCAACCTCTCAGCAATGTCATCACAAACTTCCTGTTACATACAAAACAAACTGATTACACAAATTATTATGCAAATATTGAGGTAAATGACGTAAATTATTAATATTACTTACCACTGCATGTCTAGGCTCCTCCGCAGATGTCGACGATGCTCCTGGCTCTGACACGTGAGGGATATCCGTCTGCGGGGCCTAAGGAACGACTCGGGGCTACGGGGCGTGACCATGAGGCAAAGGATCTAATGCGTGGCCTGGTGTCATGAAAGGATGGGAGATGCGAAAGAACCAGTCCATGTAGTCACTAGAACAGTGGCCTGGCACAACGCACACCTCACCTACTGGAATGATATGATCCTCGTAGTGCATCCACCTGTCGTGTATATCATCATACGAGACCCATGAATCGACAGGAGGAGTAGGAATGGTCTACGTGTAGCCAAACTGCCGCACGACCCTCTCTGGTCGGTAATAAACAGCAACAAGCCCCCAACGCAAGAGACCGGAATAGCATGATCTGACATGGAAGTCCCGGACCTCCCGGTGCTCCCCATAAGGGATCCAACAGATATCCGGAATCCGGAGTCGATCCAGGCGCTCCCTGTACGTCGGCATACGAATGTTCTTCACGGTCTTCTTGGTCGCAATCCACCTACACGCACGCGGAGAATCCTCGACGTACTCCTGATCAGCAGTGGAGTCCGCGACCGATGGAAAGTGCTCGTAAATCCAGCACTACAGATGTAACATCAAAATTATAAACATTAATAATGAAAGTGTAACAAATTTAAGTTGAACATTGTTGAGGCTAAACGAATGAAAAACATATTTGTTACCTGCAGCAGTGTGATGTAACCGCCAAGCTATCGGTTGTGGCTCATAGATACATCGTTCAGCTGGTCGTACATATGCACCAAAGCAGTCACTCCCCAGGCGTACCTCTCCGTCATACTGAGGTTACGAACGGCCTCCAAGTAGACAACATGGACATTGGTTGCACTCTTGTTAGCAAACAGAGTGCAACCCAAAAGATGAAGAAGATATGCGCGAGCCACAGCTGTCCAATGACCTGTCTAGCATCGGCGCTCATATATATCACGTACCCATTGCAGGCGTACGTATGGTCCACGACACTGGGCTGTCTCAACCCTTGCAAACTCTGCAGAGACCATCAATAAGTCCACCAGCATCTGAACCGCATCGTCCACGTGCAAGGGCTCAAACACGTGTAAGTCACCAATCACGGGAAGATGAAGAAGCGAGGAGACGTCGTCCAATGTGATGGTGAGCTCTCCCACCGGGAGATGGAAACTAGATGTCTCCCGGTGCCACCGCTCAACAAACGCGGACAAAAGTCCCCGACGCCAGTGTCTACCGAACACGCGATCAGAGGACTTAGTCCTGTACCAGCAACAAGTCCCTCAATGGTAGGGACAGGCCTGCCTAAATTGTGGACCTTCCTCCCATGAGAGGATAGTTTCAATTCAAGACGCTCCTGAATTGAGGTATAAAGGAACACAAAATTCGTTAAAATCATCATTTAAAGGAAAACTAATTTCAATCATAAAGTATAATTTACAAGTAACTAAAAATAAATAGTATAAATACCTCTCCCGTCCATACGCTGCAAGCAACGTGATCCGCATACTGGGTCAACACAGATGGGTCGCTCGGACCACCCGGAAATCTCTCATGCTCATCCTCAATAGCCTCTGCGCCTGTGTCCGCAGGAATGTTTGCCACAATGTCCTCTACAGCAGCTGATGCCTCCATCGGGTCATCCTGAACATCTGGCTCATCGTGCGCCGCAGTCACAGCGACTCGTTGCCTCCGTGTAGATGCAGTAGGCCGTCGACGCTGCGGAGCATCATCGAAATCATCACGATCTCCTCTGCCCACACCTCTGTCAGTAACCTGGCCTAAGGCACGACCTAATCCTCGAGTCCTAACCATGATCTGCAAATGAGTGACGCAAATTCAATCACCGATTTCATTCACTCAAATTTCATTGGTCTAACGCAAATTTCATTGACTGAAAGTCGTGCAAGCTATCAAGCTTTCATTGATTGTAGGACATGTATGTCAAGAAAGGCTACATATGTTAGGCTTTTATCGGGTTAGTGTTCATTTAGTACACTATATGATTGAATGGAAATTGATTATAGATCCTAATATTATTGATATTAGATAAACAAAGCCAAAGAAAGAAGAAATCAATCTTCTTGAAATGGAAGCAACTCCTCATCTTTTGGCAAATAGAAGCCTCACTTATGTGGACTGGTCAAGCTTTATGCTTATTCATTTGGTTCAACCTATAATTTTTGGAGCAACTAGATAAAGAATTATCGATCAACATTCAAAACAGAAGAAAACTTCTCATAGATTATCCCAATAAAAAAGCAAAATCCCTTTCTTTGGCTCTCAAGTGACAAAGGTCATAAGCTTGTTCATGTCTTCATGGGCTTGAGGCACAAGTCTCAATTAACTAATTCTGAGTGTCTCACATAAATCTATCATGCCCATTTTCCAACCTATAATTTTTGGATAAAGAATGACCAATTGACTAGCAAAAATGAATAAAAAGAAGGTAATTTCTCATAAGTTATCCCAATAAAGAAGCAAAACATTCTTCTTCAACTAGTATCTCCTTTAGTAAGTTCCCAATGAGGTCAAATGAATAAGAATTTGAGCAAAATGACCAAACATCTGATTATGTGTAGCTTCATCCAAGGATATAGGACTACCCATAGCCCCAACAATCTTAAATAACATTTTAGGGTGCCAATACTTTTATGGGAGATCATGGAATCTTACCCAACATTAGGCATGTGTCTATTTTTGCTTATTAGGATTGAAGTTAGGTGTCCATGGTATTAAACAAAGAAGACCTAGGCACACATTCCTTGCACCCACTACCCAAACACTACAAAGATTCTCTGGAGAAGTGAAACTAAACTCATAGAAACTCCTTCCCAATGAAATCATCTGTCATTGCCCAAGGGGCTTTCAATGTTTAGTTAATTGTGCACACAAATCATGCACCTTGATTGGTTGATCATCCTTGCCTATAATAAGGCATCCACGTAGTAGGGAGTCACCTTTATGGAAAGGGAGTCACCTTTGACACAAGCACATGGAAGTTGGCTTATAGGGATATCAATCATATTGGTCATAACTTAGTTAAAGGAAGTACATGGAAGTTGGCTTATATGAAGCACATGGAAGTTGGCCTATAGGGATATCAATCATATTGGTCATAACTTAGTTAAAGGAAGTACATGGAAGTTGGCTTATATGGAAGCACATGGAAGTTGGCTTATAGGGATATCAATCATATTGGTCATAACTTAGTTAAAGGAATGAATTTGTATGCAATTACATAAAAGGAAATTACATATTCGCATTAAATCAAATAAAGTATTTAGCAAATAATAAGCATACATTTATGGCAATTTGTATGAAACAGTAGATATTCATGACACTATTTATCAAATATTTAGCATACATTCAGAGGTATCAAATAATATTTGGCAATTTTTCAATTAAAATCAAACTGTGAGTTTTACGGATCAGGTGATCCGTAAGCATCTTCCGAGTCAACTTGATCCGGAAAATGTTTACGGATCACTTGATCCGTAAAGCTCATAGCGACTTTTCGACAGCGATTTCTACCATCGCCGGCAACACTGGACCAAAAAAGGTAAGGTTCACGGTGCTTACCTCGACGGTGGACACTAACCTCCTCAATGACAGCGTTGCTCTTCGCGGAAGCTTCCTCGCAGCACCACCGGAACAATGGCGGCAACCTCCTCAACGAAGAAGAAGAAGAGGCACAAAGAAGGGCTCTAACGTGAAGAAGAAGACGCGCAAAGAATGAAGAAGAAGCAGTTGATCCGAAAGAAGAAGAAGCAGAAGCGAAAACGCGGGGAGAGAGAGTCCAGGTTTTTTTAAAAAAAATTAGTGAGGGGCATTATGGCCTTTTCACAACAATTGCTGGGTGCACCTAGCAGCCCCCTTAGAATAGTTGTCAAAACAGGCTAGTTCGGCCCATGTGGGCTGGCCCGCAACGGGTTGAACTAATAGTGGGCTAGCCCAGTTCGGCCCACTTTTGTGTGGGCTAACAAAATATCAGCCCGGCCCAGCCCACCACAGGTTGGTGGGTTATGCGGACTGGCCCACTTTTCTGTCTTTTTTTTTATAAAAAAAATTATTCCAAACAACTTAAAATAAAATCCAATATAAAAATCAAACTAAATCAAATCCAAACATTTAATATTAAAGTGATTGAAGTCTTCAAAATAAACATTCAACATTAAGATAATTGAAATTTAAATGTCATCAAAAATAAACTTATAAACTATTGAAATTAAACATTAGAGTCATGGACTCTGAAATCCAGAACAACTTCCTCTTCTTTCTCAAAATCACCATTAATTTCATCTACAAAGACAAAAAAAATAAACAATATCATTAATAAGTCAAATAAATAAAACAGCACACCAATAACAAACTAAAAATTATGGAAAAAGAAATGTAAATTACCAATATCTTCAAAACCATTTATCCAATTTTGATATTCAACATTAAGATAATTGAAATTTAAATGTCATAAAAAATAAACTTATAAACTATTGAAATTAAACATTAGAGTCATGGACTGTGAAATCCAGACCAACTTCCTCTTCTTTCTCAACATCACCATTAATTTCATCTACAAAGACAAAAAAAAATAAACAATATCATTAATAAGTCAAATAAATAAAACAGCACACCAATAACAAACTAAAAATTATGTAAAAGAAATATAAATTACCAATATCTTCAAAACCATTTATCTAATTTTGGGTTAAAATGAGTGCTAGAACATTGGAAGGAAGAAGACTAGCACGATACTTGTTTAGCACACGAGCATCAATGCTAAATGCAATTCACTAGCAACAGTTGTTATATGAATGCTTAACACCTCACATGCCAATCTACAAAGATTTGGATAACGTTCTTGGTAGTCCTTCCAATAACTCAAAATATTCAACTTAGGAAAAAACTTTGGCTCAAGCGGTGTCTTAGCCAAATAGAGATCTAATTTAGACTTGTCAATGATATTAACATTTTAGCTCACATAATTGATATATTCCTATGACAATATAAGAGAAAAATTAAAATAAATAAATTGAATCATAAAACAATTAAATAATTAAACAAAAGAAAAGACTAACAAATTAACAATGGCTAATTCAATTGTGCTTTGCTATTGTTTGGCTTTGTTCTACTACTGAATGTGAATTACCAATTGGATTGTTAGTTACAAAATAAAAATTTAATTTCTTAACAATTATAAATTTATAATAATAATAAAATAAAATAATATATTATTTAAATTTGGTGGATTGACGGGCTGACCCACCAACCCACGGGTTGAGTCCATCTAACTTACGGGCTAAGTGGGTCGGGCTGAAAAGTTGTCATTGCCAATTTTTTTTAAAAAAATTGAGCCCGGTCCACCTCTAGCCCGCAGTGGGCCGGGCTGGCCCATGGGCTGGAACCCATTTTGATGGCTCTAGTTTAGACTAGGTAAGTTTATGTTTTTTTTTTCAATTTTAGACTTTAAAAATAGTCTTAAATTACATGAATTAAAAATGAAAAAATTTAAATCTTGAAGAGACTAAAAATAAAAAAATAAAAAAAACACAAACTTACATTAATTAAATGAATAAAAAAATTATAAAAAACAAAATTTAAATAAGATCGAGCTAGTATATTAGAATGAAGAAAAAAAATTAAAGGAACAAAATTAAAAAAAAATACAAATATACAAGTTACAAGAACTAGATTCATTCCAAGACAAAATAGAAAACACATTAATAGTCAATCCCTTAAAAGATAAAGGAGTAATACCGTAATATGCTTTTATTTATTGTTAAACTAGTATTTTTATAATTAGGTTTTGATAATTAAAAATAAACAAATAATTTAATTAAGATACATTGATTTTCATAATAGCATTCAATTATATATTGTGATATATGTCCTACTATTGATTTTTATAATTATTTACAAATTATGATTTTAACATGATTTTTATCTTTTTAATGATCTCTTTTAGTTAGAACATTAATTAAATTTTATGATTTTCATGTAAGTGAATTTAATTTAACAAGTTTCACATTTTCAAATAAGGGTAAATAAAAAATGGATTCAACAAGGTGCGTCCAAAATAAAAAACATTCAACATTTCATACAAATAACTCTAACTAAAATTTAAGAATTAAAAGACTAAAATAAATCTTTTAAAAGATAAAAGAAGAAAATAATTTTTTAAAAAGAAAAAGAACTAGAAATATATTTTAACCTTTTTAGTATCAAAATTTAAGAGTTTAATTTCTCTTGTTATTATAAATATTTCTCATTATATGCTTTTTAAGATAAATATTATAAAAG